>NC_064616.1:561584730-561888989 GCF_023898315.1 Schistocerca nitens
CATTTATTATGGCATATTTTACAAACAGATTTCATAAACAGAACAATTCTTCTCATGAGTGGAGACTGTAAGTTGGGGATGGGGATTGAACGACAAATTGATTGTTGATGAAGCTTATGGTACTATCTCATAATAAAGCCATTCACACTGATGGACATTTGTGCAGGAGATATCATCCTCGGTAATCAAATGAGATCAGTTTACCTACCGCTCATTAAAATAGCACCAATATTAAACATGGTGAGACAGGATATATGGTGAGAGTATTGGTATATTGTAAGTAGTAGATTCAGTACTAGTCAAATGATGATTTTGTTGGTATTGAAATGGGTTTGAGTATATGACAAAAATAAGGGAGAACATCGCTGAGCGTAAGTTGGATACTGGCTTATGGCTGCAAAATTAATATTTATTGAAAATTAAATGCCACTGTTTCAAAGTATACTGTTACACAATTCTGCACAATGTGGTCATTTTAATGGACAGTAAATAAATTCATGTCGTTGCAGCAAAGGTCATCTGCTTAAGAATGTACTAAGAAATGTCTGTGATAAATTGCAAAATCATAACCAGCTGCACTGGGATTTGCCCAGATAGCATATATTCCAAAGCCCAGGTCAGCAACATACTGATAGCAATCAGTTGAAGTGGAGAACAGCAAAGAAGATGGCTGAGCCAGTGTGACTTTGTCTCATGTGCAGACATGGGCCAGAGGGTTTGCCCTTAGCAGGAAACTGTGGCTCCATAGGTTTTAGCATACCCTTACAATTGAAAGTGTGGATACAGGACAGCAGATGATCTTTGTAACTGAAAATTGAGTTTAAAAAAATTCTTTGAGAACTGTTATATTCACTGTATAAGTATGTACAAAGTGTAAATATAAAAAGGAAAGAAAAGAGAGATTATTGTTTATTTTCCTTAGCTCTCTGTAAGTTTCTTTTTCATTTATTTTTCAGGCTTATGGTATTAGCCGAGTAGCAGAAACATTCTTGGTACCATTTCCGATGTCTTCAAAACCACTAGCAATTGGTAAGAATTTTGAGAATTGTCCTGTTGTTAGTGTTTACTGTCTTCATATATTATTGACTTTTTCTTTTTACAGGTGGCAGTTTTCAGAATGTGTGCACCACTGATGTTGATTGGAATTCCCATCCTGCTGTAAGGAAACTGTCTGACGTTATTGATCTGAAGTGCAGCTGTGGCTTTATAACTATGGTTGATACAGAGAACAGTATAGATGGTCATACTAACAAAAGTAATTTTTGTAGGCACACTCCAGAAGAATCTAAGTGCATTTCACCTATCTCCAGTTCAGGATCTAATGTTGAGAGCTTTGTAGAAGCTTGGGTGAAAACAGGATCCCCAGATGACACATTTGAAGAGCCCACTAGTGTAGATTTATTACCTAGCAACGGCTTCACAAATGGTGAATGTGCTTCTGTCTTAAAAAAAGAAATAGATAGCATATATCCTGAAAAATTAAATATTAAATCAAAGTCTGTTGACAATGAAATTAGGAATGACAGTAGCCTCTTGTCCTCAGAAAATGATAGTAGTGAAAAGAGAGATCTTGAGAATATATCTACAGATATAAATCGATGGACTCTTTTGGAGTGTAGTTTTGGAATTCCACTGTTTAACCAGGAAATAAACAGAGAAATTTGCAAGAATATCCTCCATTACAAACTGTATCAAGAAGATAGTCTGCGTCAACTTACTCATTCCAGTCGTAAATTGTGCCTCAACTTGTTGGACTTCATAGCTAAATTTCAGGTATGAATAATAAAAATAACTCTGTGAACTACCATCATAGAACATTAGTGTGTAATTTTTCGGTGTGTTACTGTGAACAGTATCTGTGGCCTTTACTCCATTCAATCCATTAAGCCATAATAATTGTTAAGTTTATGGTTCATACCCTCAACCTGGTTGGTTTGTGGAATTCTGAGAAATAATTCTCAGAAATGCATAGATAAGTAACAGTGTTCCTCTGTTTGCTGCCGCCTTTGCAATTAAATTTCTGCCAATTTTAGCATTATTTCTGTGATGTTGAACCAGTTAAGAATGCAATCTGTGGAGACTGATCATTCCTTATTTTTTCATGTTAATATCTACTTTAAAAACAGTTACACTGATACATAAACAGAAATCGCACTGTCCCCAACCCATTTATAATATTTGGTTTCAGTTGTTGGTGTCATACTCAAGCATGCGTATTCTTGCCTTTAATGAGTGGCACACTTGGAATCCTACAAGTATGCTTCATGTCCTTTCTAAAAACATGATTTCCTACATGTGAGATTGCCTTTAGCACACCTTATTAACGCTGTTTTTCATTCCGAATGAAGCCAAATAACAGTTGTTGTTTTTCTGTTTAATTTAGTTATCTGCATTTTCTGTAGATCATATTTGTAATGACTTGCTATAATGTGGAAAGCGGCAGCAATTTAACAACTAGACTACATTTTATCAGTAAAAATATGGCTACATACTGACAATTTGTGTAACTGAGTTTATAGTTCAGTCATCATCTACAATAAAATCTAATGAAAGTAAGATTAAGGTTCAGTTAACAAACAGTTATGAACACACTTCAGAACTCGTAGGTTTCTCTGTAATGAGACTGATAGAAAAATAATTGTATACTATAAAGGAAGGAAGTGAAGAATAGTGTGTTTTTACTTGGAACCCCTCCCCCATATTATTGGTCAAACTCTTATGTTACTCTTTCTTTTTGTTTTTGTAGCTAATCATAAACTTCTACCAGAGTTCATAAGTACACAGGAAGGAATACAATCACTGTAGCAGTTTCCAGTAATGATATTAAGATAAATTTGGCTATTGGCTTCGATATATATTTACCGAATCTCTGAAAAGATTGCGATTAGTGAATTACATTTTCCATTGATTATTATAACAGTTTCTATTAAACAGTTGTGAAACAAATCAGTGTACAGTCTTTGTATATATTATTTGTTTGTGCATATGGTTGAATGCTGGCCGTATACAGTATACTAAATTACACAGTGACTTAAAGGTAATAAAAAGGAACTTGTTAGTCTGTGACATTTTCAGGCACTGCAGACAGAAATAATACAAGAGCATTCTGAAAAGTAATACCTCCAAATTATTTGTGTGGAAACTCTTAAAGCTTTTTAAGTAAAACAAAAGTTATTAACATTCTAGATAAGTGTGGAAGGTAGGATTGGTGCAAATATCACAGCGCTCTTGTGTGATCTGGCATTGTCTTACTGAAGGAAAGGGTGCTCCGTGTGTGGATGAACCCTTCAAATTCGAAACTTGATTATACTACACTGTTTCCCGTGCATTGAGAAAGTTATATGACACACCATCATGTTAAAGGCGACAATTCAGGTCTCTCTTACAGCAGAGGGCTGTAAATAAGTAGAAATGAAGAATAAAGATGTAGATTGCTCATTATGTCTGTTTTATTTAAAAAGGTTTAAAAGTTTTCCCACACAAAAATCAGAGGCATTACTTTTCAGCATGCCCTCGTATACCATTATTCTGGGACACTGCTAAGTTGTGATTGAGGGACTGCACAGATAGTTCTGAGCAATCAATAGTGTCAGATTTCAGACAGTGAACAATAAGCTGCAAACAAACACCATAGCACAGTGAATGTTATATTGGTAAATGAGGTCTGACCTTCTTAAGGCCAGTCAAAAAAAATTGCAAAATACAGCAGTGTCAAATATATGTGGTATACAATGGATATTTTCATGGGACACACAGGAGTACAATGCTCTGTTTGCACTGGAATATTTGTAGGTAACTATAACCAGCTGACACACCCATATCATATGCTGTATGTGCTTCTTTCGTTGTTGCTGGACATCAGCATTGCTTGATAGCTCAAGTATGTCTTATTCAAGTAATATATTGATGCTCAAGTTAGATGGGGGCGTGGATTCCTGGACTGTGCTGGGCATGAATACAAAGGCACAAATAAAAATTTTCTCCTTCATTTATTAATCAACACGTAGGGCCAATAATAGTTCTGTTCATCCATGGTTTCGCGAAGAAAGGAAGAGAGTGGTGCTGAGATCACCACCAGTGGGTTCAGTGGTATGTCTTGGTTGGAGCCAGAAAGGTTATGTTGTCATGATTTTGCACCTGTTACCCTGATATCTGACAAGTACAACTGGAGCCAGCCTGCAGGAGAATGGAGATTAGGAAATAGGAAATGTTTAGCTCTCGTGTGTTTCTCAATCTCCTGCCATGTAACCTGCATGAGGTATTGCGAGCAGAGGTCTAGTAGACCGAGATGGGAAAGGGGGGGGGGCGGTAGGCGAAGGGGGGATTAGGCGATGGTAAATGCGTCAAAGTTTCTCCCCTATAGCCTCCCCTCCCATCTCCATTTGTCAATGACTGTCCCTGCTTTCCATGAACCTTTGTGGGGACAGAAGTCATAGTGACAATGTGGTGTAGTTGGAGCTCATTACTCCTATACCAGTAGTCAGGCTGAGTCATTGTGATTGCTATGGCCCCTTGTGGCACGTGTGAAGGGAGCATTGACTGTTGTCATGGCAACAGCTGATTATGACTGGCTGTGAAGATTTGTTGTGCCCTATTGCTAACAAAGATGCTTTGGGTTTACAACAGGTTCT
The DNA here is from genome assembly GCF_023898315.1 of Schistocerca nitens. NCBI lineage: Eukaryota > Metazoa > Arthropoda > Insecta > Orthoptera > Acrididae > Schistocerca > Schistocerca nitens. Next base: position 561,589,362 of record NC_064616.1, read on the forward strand.
AGCTGAGCATACGAGTCCATATGCAGTAGCATGCATGATAACGGGATATGTTATAGGCATGGACACATGACAGAATGGCAGAAAATAGCTATTGTGTTTGGAGGTGCCCGTGACTACACTGCAAATGAAGCTGTCCAATTTGTTGGTGTATCAAAGTGGATTGTCCATTGTGTGTACAAGGAATGGTGTACCACTCACAACCGTGTAACATGGGATAAGAACAATGGGTCTGATAAGACTCTTAACCAACAGGGACCGAACTAAGGGACCGAACTAGAGTGTAACGATTTGTCAATGGCAGTCAGATTCAAAACCATCATGAGTTGCTCCTTTTAGTGAATGCAGATACATATCAACCAGTTTACGAGCATTCAAAGGTGAACAATATGCAATTGTTCGGAGCTAAGTACCTCGCAAAAGGCCATTGTTCGCAGGAGTACATAAAGCTGCATGTTTTCAGTTCGCCAAACACCACAGAAACTGCATAGCAACTGACTTGAAAAAACATTAGGTTAGAGTTCATTGAGTGTAAGTCAGCCAGAAACAGACATCTGAGCATAATGAGTTGATAATACGTTGGCCAATACAGTGTGTAATGATTTGCTTCATAAGCCAAAATGGAGTGAAGTGCTAATCTCGTGATGGGTAACCGGGTAACTATATGGGTAGCTATATCCCGACAGACAAGTCCATGTCACGTAACATATGCTCCTTGCTGTGCTGCCAGACATTAGTAATCCAGCTTGAGTATCTCTGATACAGGTTCAATATTGAGCTGTATGGGCATGTGAGTTACTATCTCTTGGACATTTTATTTCATTGGGCTAATGATCAAATATTTTTATGGCTACCTATTGAACTCCTTTCTCAGCTGCCAACAGCTTCTTCTATACTCTGCTCATCATAAGAATAAATGTGATGTAAACAAACACAAATGTGATGATTGGTCAGAAGCTGTTGCACACATACATTGGTGTTATTACACTCTTCGAAGTAGGTCCTACTTATGTATTAGATATATTATTATGAAGTTACATTAAATGAAACTTTAAGGTATTCAAATGTATTAACAGCCATCAATGTTTTTTCTTAATCACACTTTAGCTGTGTAGTTTATATTTCAAAAATCGTGTAAAGTCACAGGCTCTTCACTATTGTGCTGTGATTGTTGCATTGTTAAAGTGCAGTATGAAAATGGCTGAGGCTGCTTCCTCTTCCGTAGTGAAACACGTGTGGAAAACAGTTAAAAAGTGTCGAGAAATAAATTGTTCATAATGTTTTTTCTTAAATTTACAGAGATATTTAGCTTTGAAGTTTTCCAAGGGCCTGTATTAGATACAGTTGAGACACACATACAGATTGGACATATAGCAGAATCGGTAGCGAAATAGATTGATAACGTACTGCAGTTTGTGGTTCGCTGGTTCAAATCTCGCCAGAGTCAATTTTTTTCCTCGTTCATTTTGAAATACCTACATCTCATAACTGTAAAATTCATCATTTTTTTATGAATAATGCACATCTTCTTGTTTCTAATTACATATTGCATGCAAAATTCCTGTTTTCATTTCAAAAATAAATTCTTAATTGTTTATATTTTATGAAAGACTTAATAAAAATTGCTTAAATTAAGAAAACACTACAATTTAATTTTTGAAGGCAAAATTGAAACACTAAATACTCTTTTATTTGGACTATGTCCATTGTCTAATACCACTGGTGTAGAGTAGTGTTGTAGAAACATGAAGAAAATCATTCACGGCATTTAGCATACCATACAGGTGCTGCATTTTTACATTTGCCTCTGTGTCATTAAAATATGAACCCAACAGAACTGATCTGGAGCAGAATTACAGGATTTGGCCCAAGAAGTAAAAAGACCGTTAACCTGACAGATGTACTGGAACTAATGCACGTAGCTTTTTCACATTTCACTGCCGAACGCTGGCGAAATATAGAACGGTTCGTCATAAAAGAAAAGGAGAAAATGCAGCACCTGGGTGGCTTAATGGATTCTGTTGTTGATAGGCTTGTTATCAACATAGCAGATACTTACAGAACTGAAATGTATATCTTGGATTCGGATAAGGAAGGGACTAAGAGATTACCATATGACTGACTGTAGTTAATACTTTCATTGGCTTCAGTATTCAACAGTATGATGAAATCCCTGCAGTGTGCTCACTCAGAAAAATTACCGTGTGTTTAAATTAGAAATTTTCATCACTCTTGTTGATAATTAGAGTACTATGTCAGGGGAGAACGAAAGCATTTTATGCTTTGTGTGTGGTCACCTAAGAAGAGCATGGTAGTGCTGGAGTTTTGCCAAATATTATTTCATTCTCTTTAAAAATTAAATGACATTTGTAGCTATGTTGTTTCTTTGCTCTTCTCTTGTTACGTCTGAACTGCAACTGCTCACATCATTGGAGGCTAGTTGGACCGCTGGCTGGTCAGTGCTGTCCAAGTTTAATGCGCCGGTAAAGCTGTTGTCTCGCATTATCGCTCAGTCTGTGTGGGTAACACAGCATAAAATGTATCCTTGTGATTTTACTTGACTATACTGATCACAGCTTGGCTTCCGCTCCACATGAAATGAAATCCAGTGAGATTCAAGCAAATGTGGAAGAATACATGGTGTAATGTTTACATGAGATTCAAGCAAATGTGGAAGAATACATGGTGTAATGTTTACATAAGGTGTATTCTTATGATGAACAGAGTATAGTGTTACAACTGTGGGCATTTCTACACCGCCTGACAAAAAAAGTGAAGCACCCAGAATACATCAGCAGATGTCAATGTAACTTCATTCACGTACATGCCATTTTCAGGTATGTATATGGTTAGAGTTGTAATTCCCTCTGACAGGTAGAGTGGCCACCAGAATGCATTGGTTTTGTTCATGTTTAGTGTTGTTGCCAGGCCTGGTAGGATATAAGGGGCACGAACAGTGTAAGGTATTCAATGACCACCGAAGGTCATGGAGGTGCTGGGTACTGATTAGAGACAGCATTATCAGCACCTGACAAAGTTTGAAAGGGGTCTCATTGAGTGTCTCCATTTGACAGGATGATTGAATTGTGCAATATCCAAATTTATGTTACATTCAGATGTGACAGTGATGCAGTGTTGGACTGTGTGGGGAAAATGAGAGCAGGTGTACTCATTGTCAAAGTTCCAGTCGACCATGTCTGACCATCACAAGGGAGTATTGCCATATTCTGCACCAAGCATAATGCCACCCATTCACATCTGCAGTTACCATCCAAGAAGAAGTAATGGACTCCCTGCAATAATGTGTGTTACTCTGTACCATTGGTCAGAGACTAGCAGCAACCGGACTAGGGAATTACTGGCCCATATGTATACTGCCATTAACACCACAATACAGATGACTGCATTTGGAGTCGTGCTGTGGTGGAGAAGATTGAACTGCTGATGAATGGCATCACATTGTGTTCAACATTCGTGGGTATGGTGGCAACCTCGAGAGAGGTCCCATTCTTCCAATGTTGTGGAGAGGCACAGCAGTGTTACTCCTGCCATTGTGGTGTGGGATCCATTGAGTATGACTTCAGGTCAGAGCTGGTAGTGTTTGAGGGAACTCTGATGGCACAACAGTACACCATGGATGTCTTGCACCCTCATTTGTTACTTCTTGTGTGGCAGTATCGTGGTGCCATTACAGGACACACATGGCACATGTGTCTATGAACTGCCTGTGTGACGCTGAGGTACTCTCAGGGCCAACAAGATCACCAGATACGTCCGCGACAAAAATTGTGTGGGATCTGCTCAGACATCAACACTGTCACAGTTCCATTAGCAAGGACCACTTAACAAAGTTGTGGATCAGTTTGCCTCAGCAGAAAATACAATTTTTTTATGACTCCCTTCCCAACCGAATCAGTCTGCACATCCAGGCCAGAGGAGGAGTAATTTCATACTAATAAATGGGCTAGTACTACCAAATTCTTTGTAAATTTGACTCGGTGTTGTAGTTGCCGAAATAATATTGTATACCCCATGAATCTGTGAAGTTTCACTTCATCTCTTCATCCCCTTTGGTTTGGTTTTTTTTTTTTGTCAGACAATGTAACCTGCAAGACTATCACTCCTTTCTTCCAGGAGTGCCAGTCTCGCAAGCTACACAGAATTTGTGTGAAGTGTGAACTTTGAAAGATAGGAGATGAGATACTGGTGGAAGTAAATCTGTGTGGACAGATTGTGAGTCAAACTTGGGTAGCTCAGTTGGTAGAACACTTGCCAGCAAAAGACAAAGGTCCCAGGTTCAAGTTCTGTATACTCCACTGCAGAACGAAAATTCATTCTGGAAATGATTCTCCAGGTTGTGGCCAAGACGTGTCTCAGCATATCCTTTCTTCTAGTAGTGCTAGTCATGCAAGTTATACAGGAGAACTTCTGTGATGTTTGGAAGGTAGGAGATGAGTACTGCCAGAAGTAAAGCTGCGAGGATGAATCGTGAATCATACTTTGGTAGCTCTGTAGTTTGAGCACTTACTCGAGAAAGGCAAAGTTCACGGGTTCAAGACCCAGATCAGCACACAGTTTTAATCTGCCAGGAAGTTTCATAATATACATACTTAATAACTTTTCTTATGAGCAAGGAATAATTTTTCTAGTATGCGGCTAAAGAAGGTTCTTTACCTGTTCTTGTCAACATATAAGTTTTTGCTATATTCTTCTTGTGAAATGTGAAAACCAATTTATTTACCAAGATCATTGCATTAACACAATTACTGGATTACTGGTATTGGCCATATGTATTTCCATATTCAGATCTGTGAAAAGAATATATGCCAAGGTTACATGCTTAGAGGCATACAAAAATGCATGGGGGCAAAAATTACATACCCATAAAACTGGGCAGTGGTTTTTACGTCATACAATGCTTAAATCACACTGTCACTTTGGGACTATACAATATGCTGTAAAGTGATAACTCTCATAAAATTCTGCTCATATGGATGGATACAGTCCAAAGTCAAAGTATAATAAAGAATAATCTAACAAGTTAAATTTAAATAAAACATTCCATGAGAGAGTTGAGGCATTGCAAAGGCATGCCTGGGGTACTGTCATAATGTCTGTATAACATGGGAGTACGAATGGCATGAACAAGACAGCTACATGCGACATCTTGCCTCTTTGTGGTATCATGTCATGTTGACTGTGTCAGAGTAACTGATGACTGGATTTGGAGTGTAATGGAAATTAGTGCTGAGAGGTACCACCAGATGGCAGTCTGCACTGCACGATGAAAATTACAACTAATGTTAGAGGGTCACACTTTTGTTTAACATTGAAATTAACAGAAGGAATTTATCATCACAGTAGTATACACTAAGTAATCACAACAGCAGAGTTTACACAAATTGTATGTAAAGGAGATACAGCATGCCGTAAAGTGTCATAGATAGCTGCATACATCATCAGATAAATTGGAAACTTTTGTGATGTAATGATGACATGTTACATACATAAACAAAATTATGCTATACAGTCAACATTTACAGAAGTATGAAATAGAATTTGACCTTATTAGTTGGTTTTGCTGCAAGTGGAGGACAATTAACAATTATATTATAGAAAACTGTGAAATGAGTCTCTACACAATGTAGGATAGAAATATAAAATACAGTTAATGTATAAAACTTTTATTAATAAAAAAACAGTATAAAATTATATATAAATATACCATTTATTTTTTAAATTTTCATCCTTAGGTCAACATGTCATCACTGTATGAGTAAAATTATAGTTGATTTATAACCATTAGACACCGTGCTGATAATACATAGTAGGACTGTTTATGAGATTTCTTTCCATATTTTACTCTTTTGTATTGACTATCACTTCCCTCAGACAAATGTGTGACTGAGATCATTCTATAGACTGAATTTGTCTGTGACAAGCACATCCCTGTGTTCTACATCTACATACTTACTACACAAGCCATTGTATGAGGTATGGAGGGTAGCTCGTACCACTACTGGTTGTTTCTTTTCCTGTTCCAGTCACAGATTGAGCGAGGGGAAAATCGACTGTCTATATGCCTCTGTACGAGCCATAATTTCTCTTATCAAACAATGGAAAATCCGGGATGGAATGTAACAATATTATGATAAGGAAAGTTGTTACTCACCATATAGCAGAGATGCTGAGACACAGGTAGGCACAACAAAAAGACTCTCACAATTATAGCTTTCGACCATTAATGCCATCAACAACAACACACACACACACACACACACACACACACACACACACACACACACCTGCAGTCTCAGGCAACTGACCACGATTGCCTGAGATTCCAGTCGTGTGTGTTTGTGTGTGTGTGTCTGTCTTTTGTTGATGAAGGCCTTAATGGCCGAAAGCTATAATTATGAGATTCTTTTTGTTGTGCCTATCTATGACTCAGTGTCTCCGCTATGTGGTGAGTAGCAACTTACCTTCTCCTAATTTCTCTTATGTTATCCTTTGCACTCCTTACATGAAATGAACATTGGCAGCAATAGAATGTTTCTGCAATCAGCTGCAAATGCTGCTTTTTAAATATACTCAATAGTGGTTCATGAAACGACATTGTCTTCCATCCAGGGATTCCCATCTGAGTTCATGAGTCATATCTGTAATAATCACATGCTGATGGAACCTACCAGTAACAAACCTAGCGGCTTGCTTCTGAATTGTTTTGATGTTTACCTTTAATCTGACATGGTAGGGATCCCAAACATTCGAGCAATACTCAAGATTGGGTAACACTAGTGTTCTATATGAGGTCTCCTTTATAAATGAACATCACTCTTCTAAAATTCTCCCAATAAACCTAAGTTAGCCATGCATTTTCCCTACTACTGCCCTTATGTGCTCGTTTCATTCCAAATCACATTGCAGTGTTATGCCTACATACACTCCTGGAAATTGAAATAAGAACACCGTGAATTCATTGTCCCAGGAAGGGGAAACTTTATTGACACATTCCTGGGGTCAGATACATCACATGATCACACTGACAGAACCACAGGCACATAGACACAGGCAACAGAGCATGCACAATGTCAGCACTAGTACAGTGTATATCCACCTTTCGCAGCAATGCAGGCTGCTATTCTCCCATGGAGACGATCGTAGAGATGCTGGATGTAGTCCTGTGGAATGGCTTGCCATGCCATTTCCACCTGGCGCCTCAGTTAGACCAGCGTTCGTGCTGGACGTGCAGACCGCGTGAGACGACGCTTCATCCAGTCCCAAACATGCTCAATGGGGGACAGATCCGGAGATCTTGCTGGCCAGGGTAGTTGACTTACACCTTCTAGAGCACGTTGGGTGGCACGGGATACATGCGGACGTGCATTGTCCTGTTGGAACAGCAAGTTCCCTTGCCGGTCTAGGAATGGTAGAACGATGGGTTCGATGACGGTTTGGATGTACCGTGCACTATTCAGTGTCCCCTCGACGATCACCAGTGGTGTACGGCCAGTGTAGGAGATCGCTCCCCACACCATGATGCCGGGTGTTGGCCCTGTGTGCCTCGGTCGTATGCAGTCCTGATTGTGGCGCTCACCTGCACGGCGCCAACACGCATACGACCATCATTGGCACCAAGGCAGAAGCGACTCTCATCGCTGAAGACGACACGTCTCCATTCGTCCCTCCATTCACGCCTGTCGCGACACCACTGGAGGCGGGCTGCACGATGTTGGGGCGTGAGCGGAAGACGGCCTAACGGTGTGCGGGACCGTAGCCCAGCTTCATGGAGACGGGTGCGAATGGTCCTCGCCGATACCCCAGGAGCAACAGTGTCCCTAATTTGCTGGGAAGTGGCGGTGCGGTCCCCTACGGCACTGCGTAGGATCCTACGGTCTTGGCGTGCATCCGTGCGTCGCTGCGGTCCGGTCCCAGGTCGACGGGCACGTGCACCTTCCGCCGACCACTGGCGACAACATCGATGTACTGTGGAGACCTCACGCCCCACGTGTTGAGCAATTCGGCGGTACGTCCACCCGGCCTCCCGCATGCCCACTATACGCCCTCACTCAAAGTCCGTCAACTGCACATACGGTTCACGTCCACGCTGTCGCGGCATGCTACCAGTGTTAAAGACTGCGATGGAGCTCCGTATGCCACGGCAAACTGGCTGACACTGACGGCGGCGGTGCACAAATGCTGCGCAGCTAGCGCCATTTGACGGCCAACACCGCGGTTCCTGGTGTGTCCGCTGTGCCGTGCGTGTGATCATTGCTTGTACAGCCCTCTCGCAGTGTCCGGAGCAAGTATGGTGGGTCTGACACACCGGTGTCAATGTGTTCTTTTTTCCATTTCCAGGAGTGTATTTGGTTGATGTGACTGTGTTAAGTAACAGGCTACAAATGCTATATTTGAACATAACGGGGTTGTTTCTCCTATCCATCTGCATTAACTTACTTTTTTTTTATGTTTAGGGCAAGCTACAATTCATCATATCAGCTAAAAAGTTTGTCTAAGTCCAGTTGTATCCTCCTACAACCACCTCATCTTAATGTCTCTGATTACGCAATAATAGGTTCATCTCTACATTGTTATGAACAGGAAACACATTGGCAGATATGTAGTACATAAATCAAATGGGCTTGAGCCTCCAGTAGTAAAGTTTTCAGAAAAATGCAACATATGACACAGCTGTTAGCTCTGCAAACAATTGTGTTGGATATATTGTTGACTTTTGTAATGTATGCAAGACCACGCACTGCTCTTCTTTTGAAACAGCTACTCTAGGTCAACCATGTACTGACCTACACATTTTTTGTGTCGTAGAACTGTTACCAAAGCCTTTAAATGACATGCTGTTGCACTCGCAACTCTGCTGCAACTACTGTCTTTGTCATACAGCATCTGAAATTTTGTCTGCGCAAAACAAAGTCCAGATGGCATCTTTATGATACATTGTTGTTAACTTCTCATAGATACTACATGCTTCTCGCAACAAAAGTATAAGCATCACTGAGACATTATAGCTTTAACACAAAACTTTTCATTCTTTTGAATGGAGTGACTTTCAAACCTAGGAGTACTCCTTTCTCACAAAGATAATAGCATGATTCTGGTTTATGAGGAATGCATGCCAAGCATTTACAGTGATTACTAAATTTTTCTCTCCTTGTTACTATTTTTACCTTAATGGACAGTAGTGACTGGTTGTACACATTTGGTGAACCATTGTATGTTGGTCCACTTTTGGTAAGCAGTATAGAAGTGATTTTGGGTGGTGTGCATTCGACAAGTCCCTGGTAGAGTTCCAGAGGTATGTGGGACTAGGTTGTCTACCCAACAAGCCACGCAGTTCCTGTAACTTACGGGCCAGTGAATTGTAGATGTGGAGCTGGCACCCAGATGTGTTATATCAGGTTCAGATCAGGCAAATTCGGTGACTAGTAAATATATGTGAGTTCACTATTGTGCTCCTCAAACCAGTTGAGTATGATTCTCCTCTTGTGTGTGTTGTCCAGCAGTAAGGTTCTATTGCTCTCAGAGAAGACATCGAGCATGGAAAGATGCTGAGTCTCCAGTACTATTCCTGTAAGCCAGGGCCGGCCAGAAATTCTGCAAGCGTGCGGTGCTCCTGCACATGTGCAACTTCCGGGTCACAGCGTGCACGCCGCAGCCGTCAGCGTTCATGTAGTGCATGTGTCTACCCACAGATGTCGCTTTATCCACTTGCTGGGATACTCTGTACCAGCGCATTCTAGTGCTCTTTCCACAGCTTGCAAGCCAACCATGGGAAGGTATTTCGCGTATTAAACATTTAAAATACTGTCACAGTCTACTCATTGAGACGTCTACTTTTATGTTAACAGTTTAACCCAGTAAGACAAGTAATACAGTTAACAACCGTGGGTGTTTATTAAGGCAGCTGGACTGACGGCACGTAAATATGAGTAATGTTTTTGATCTAGTATTTAAGAAAGAGAGCACTTAGTGACTTCCAACGAACCTTATTCATGATTTCAAATAACATTAAACTAATGCAAAGTTTCCTATAACTAATTCTCGGCGCCCTCAGTTACACTCACATAATTTCTGTCTCATTGACCTCTGAACAGAATGATAACCGCAGACCTCTCGATGATCACCTGTTATTTCAATACCATTATTGCTACATCTTTCTTCAGCTCCATGAAATCTGCATAATAACCGACAATTAGATAAATGTTACATTTTATCGACTTCATCTGAGCGTAGCCCTTCACACATTAAAAAAAAAAAAAAAAACCGTAAATGTAAGTATACATTGGAACAATCGGTTTAATGACCAACTTTTCTGATAATAATGTAACATGGAGCAGAATGAGGCACTAATGCACAGTTAGTAAACAATAATTTTTAATTATGAAAGGAATAAATCCAAACACGTTTGTCACTGGTCATGAGAAATGATGATCGAGTTGATGTGTCTCATCCATTTTCTTAAGGACATTTAATTTTGCTTGCCGTTCTTCACTCTTGAGTACACTACACTCGTCTTTGTGATATGTATTGTAGTGTCTTTAAATTAAAAACTTACGCTGGCCGCCTATTATTCAGCGGCATAGCAAACACTGTGAGTTTTCACCAATGGTTACAAAAAGTAATTGCAGTTCCTAGTCATTTTTAAACGACTGAGAACATAGATCTCCCGTCCTTTGCTTTTTCTCAGTACCTGCCATTTCTCAGTACTTCTCTGTTAAGGTTACGGTTACCAGGGGTAAACGAGACTAGGTATGTTGCGCTCTTGCTTGTACCACAAATACAGGGAAGTGGAGCCGCCGCCGTTCATTTAGGACACATGTCTAATAACAGATGTCGCTGTCGCACACGTGCGCACATGTGCAGCTCTTCCGCACGTCTGCACACTGTTCAGCGTTTGGCTGGCGCTGCTGTAGGCCAAAGTAGTTGTGGTGCCTTTAATTACTACCACAGGTCCCGTGGAAGCTCAGGTGAATGCCCCCCCATTATGGCATGTACAACGTTCAAATTGCTTTGGGAATGCAGGTGAGTGACAACATCTATAACCGCCAATGTTTTAAATTCCCTATCGTAATGCATCCTTGCTGCATTTGTACCTTGAAAATGACAGGGAGTGCACCTGTTGAAATATCGGTAGTTGTCGAAGACATCACTCAGAAGCATTCCCATAAGTTTTTTGAGTAATTGACACTGTCATGGGTCAGCTTGGTAATGCAGTGGCTCGTCTGCTGCTGAGCCCCACGTTCAACAGTTTTCACTGAACAGTATGCTGCAAAACATTTGTACCTGCACAAGCATTGTACTCTGTCATCTGATCTGCCACAAATTGCCACCCAATGTGTTTTATGGAGTGGTCAAGCCTCTGATCTCCATATTATGTGATGAGGTATGGACTACCAACACCTTGCCATCTGCTCGTGGCTTCTCTTTCAACTTCCACGGATGCTTAAAACAGCAACACGTGAACAGCTGATCATCTTTGTTGTCCCAGAGATGCTCGTTTCTAGGTGCTAGCCCATGACAGGTTCCCTTTCACAGTCACTTATGTCAGTGGATTTCCTGATTTGTCGCCTGTATCATTAGTAGAATGATCCTATTTATCTTACTTTCCTGTGTCACCTGCCTGCTAGGCCACTAGGAGACAGTCTGTCTTGTGGAGGGCAGTTGCCATAATATTTTGCCTCACCATTGTGTGAGTTAAAAACCCATAAAACTTCCATGATCTTCCCTGTTCTTGGATAAATGATCTGATTGTTCTGATTTTCTTGACAGTTTTGATTATTAGTGTAACTTGTATCACTTCATTATGGCTTCAACCTTTGCCTACGGTTTGCTGTTGAGTACACTACAGGATTCAGTGGCTGACTCTCCTCTTATCCTTATGGAAATCATGTAATACCTTCCTGTTTCCCATTAGAGTGAAGTTTTCAGAGTTGCACAGATGATATAAAGAACTAATCTTTTCTTCTTTTCTTTTATACACAGTTTGAAATGTGTGTTTTATGTTATTTCTCACGTCTGTTGCATTCTCGTTTTACTGAACCACACTTTTGCATTTCACATCAAATAATAAATTAATTATTTTTTTGCTCATATATCTTCTGTCTCTTTTATTTTCTATTTCCTTGGAGATCATAAATCCTATAAGTTACAGTGATGGTAGCTTTGTATTTTGCTTCAGTTCTGATAAGTCACCCTATCACTGTTCTGTTTGTAGTAATGAGCACAGTACATGACTCTGTGAGCTGAAGGTTCTGTGTCCAGTGTAAGAGGTTCTTAAAAGTTATCATCTAAAATTTTTCTAATGTGTTCAGTTCCTTCCATTACACCAATTTTTCACTTAGTTTGTCTCTAGACTATATTCCAGCTTGATTGTATTATGTGCTCTTGATTTGTAGTCTCATATCCCTCCCATCATTCCCCTGAATACCTATATCTTTTTATGAAGTTAGATGTCTCCTTGTCCAGACAATGACTTGAGTAATCTTCTTCAGCTGTTCAGTTTGAGAAAACTGTGGTAGTTGCAAAAAGTTGAGTGATTGATATTCAGTTATCTGTGGATTATTTTTACCTGAACAATGTGAAAAGTCTTCAGTGGTTACAGGTGAAAGATAGATACATCAAAGCATAGTTACCTGCCTCAGATAAAGTGATTCTTTCCTTTGTTTACTTGATTTGTTAGCATCACTTTTTACATTTTTCCACTGTATTGAAATTGTAAATACTGATTTGAGTTTCATAGAAAGTTGGAGTAATGTAGTAGCTCTGCAATAAGTCCTAAGGAACTACATATTGCTGACAAACTGCTGTGTCGTCCTCTATTGAGATGCCATTGGACTTCGATACTCAGAGATGTGTCTTGAACAAATGTTGCTCTGTAGCTTGCAAATATTGAAAATACATCATTTACATAAACTGCACAATACATCAATATACATAAATTTAAATGACATATTTCCAATAGGACATGTCTTCAGCATTGTTATGGCTATTGATTTCAACCTTTGAACTGATGCTGCTGCTTCAAGTAGTTTTTAATTGTCCTCATAAAGCTTACATGTACTGTAATTTTATCCTCATGCCATTTTTTTAAAAAAAACCTTGTGTACTCAGTGATTTCTTGGAAAAAAAAGGGGGGGGGGGAATTGTGGTGCTGCTGTGACTGATATGGATTAAGAGTTTGTATTTTGTCATTGCACTCCAACTTGTGTGTATTGTAATATCACACTGTAACACAACAAACAGTTAATATCATCCACACGGCTTACAAAAGAAACTTTAACAGGTGACTAATACACTCCTGGAAATTGAAATAAGAACACCGTGAATTCATTGTCCCAGGAAGGGGAAACTTTATTGACACATTCCTGGGGTCAGATACATCACATGATCACACTGACAGAACCACAGGCACATAGACACAGGCAACAGAGCATGCACAATGTCGGCACTAGTACAGTGTATATCCACCTTTCGCAGCAATGCAGGCTGCTATTCTCCCATGGAGACGATCGTAGAGATGCTGGATGTAGTCCTGTGGAACGGCTTGCCATGCCATTTCCACCTGGCGCCTCAGTTGGACCAGCGTTCGTGCTGGACGTGCAGACCGCGTGAGACGACGCTTCATCCAGTCCCAAACATGCTCAATGGGGGACAGATCCGGAGATCTTGCTGGCCAGGGTAGTTGACTTACACCTTCTAGAGCACGTTGGGTGGCACGGGATACATGCGGACGTGCATTGTCCTGTTGGAACAGCAAGTTCCCTTGCCGGTCTAGGAATGCTAGAACGATGGGTTCGATGACGGTTTGGATGTACCGTGCACTATTCAGTGTCCCCTCGACGATCACCAGTGGTGTACGGCCAGTGTAGGAGATCGCTCCCCACACCATGATGCCGGGTGTTGGCCCTGTGTGCCTCGGTCGTATGCAGTCCTGATTGTGGCGCTCACCTGCACGGCGCCAAACACGCATACGACCATTATTGGCACCAAGGCAGAAGCGACTCTCATCGCTGAAGACGACACGTCTCCATTCATCCCTCCATTCACGCCTGTCGCGACACCACTGGAGGCGGGCTGCACGATGTTGGGGCGTGAGCGGAAGACGGCCTAACGGTGTGCGGGACCGTAGCCCAGCTTCATGGAGACGGTTGCGAATGGTCCTCGCCGATACCCCAGGAGCAACAGTGTCCCTAATTTGCTGGGAAGTGGCGGTGCGGTCCCCTACGGCACTGCGTAGGATCCTACGGTCTTGGCGTGCATCCGTGCGTCGCTGCGGTCCGGTCCCAGGTCGACGGGCACGTGCACCTTCCGCCGACCACTGGCGAGAACATCGATGTACTGTGGAGACCTCACGCCCCACGTGTTGAGCAATTCGGCAGTACGTCCACCCGGCCTCCCGCATGCCCACTATACGCCCTCGCTCAAAGTCCGTCAACTGCACATACGGTTCACGTCCACGCTGTCGCGGCATGCTACCAGTGTTAAAGACTGCGATGGAGCTCCGTATGCCACGGCAAACTGGCTGACACTGACGGCGGCGGTGCACAAATGCTGCGCAGCTAGCGCCATTTGACGGCCAACACCGCGGTTCCTGGTGTGTCCGCTGTGCCGTGCGTGTGATCATTGCTTGTACAGCCCTCTCGCAGTGTCCGGAGCAAGTATGGTGGGTCTGACACACCGGTGTCAATGTGTTCTTTTTTCCATTTCCAGGAGTGTATGTACAGAATGTACAGAAACCTATATTTGTGTAATTTTTTTATAACAGTATGACTATTGGTGACAAATTTGTATGCTGCCACAGGTTAGTTAACAGTTTGGGAGTGGTAGTTATTGGGAACTGTAAACTGTAGTTTAAGTGGGGAAAATGCAGTGAGACAGAAGGAGGGGTACCTAGTGAGGCCCTCACACTGATATGTAGAACATATGTAAAAGACAGGAAGATTGCAGAACAAGAGGCAAAGATTTCCACCCCTAAGGCAGAGATTGAGGCCACAAAAAATGAAATATAGTAGTTGAAGGAGTGGGGGGGGGGGATGTGACATAGGTAACAATAAAGGGGCAAAAAGGCAATAGTTTAGATAATTTTGGATGGGGCTCACATTGATTCTGTGCCAGTTGTTGCTGTTGGAGGATGGGATGTATAAGACATGGGACACACCTTAACAGGAGGACGAACACAGATTAGCTGGACCAGTAACTGAAAAGGTTGGTTGAGGGGAGGGGGGATGGGGAGAAGGGAGGGTGTGAAGAGGAAGCTACTGTCATCAATGGTAAAATATCTGTGAGAAGTAAGACTTTTTTAGGTTAAATAACTCATTCAGTCAGATTACTCTAACCCTCAATCAGGTGCGCGTATCTATAAAGTGCGCAAACCACAAAGAACATTTTCTTGTACCATTCCATTGTTGTTTTACGATTCTGAATCCATACCTATTCCTTCATTACTGCTTCACATAACACAGTGATAATCTGTGCTATCATACATCCAAGTGAATAGAAGTAACATAAAATAAACAGCATGCTAGGTGAGAAAAAATTTACGATCTGTGCTAGAAAATTAGCCAGGTTATGAGCTAGCAGCAAAATCTCATAATGAGGCTGTTATGTACAAGATAATAACGGAGTAAGTGTTTGGCTGGGATCTGATGTAACTGGGTTAGAGTGGGTTATTTTTGTGGGTTAGTACTAGCACGCAGGAACAGAGTGATGTTACGAAAGTTTTTTTATTGTGGTGTAATTAAACAATGCTTCAGCTCATATAATGTAAATTTATTATATAGTTCTCTTTTTAAATTAAGATTAAACTGTGATTTTACTCATACATGGTTGAGTAACGTTTACAAAATACACTGCTATGGGCTCAAGGGTTAAGAGAGATCCAGTTAAATGAATTATCACACACAAAATTAAACTTATGTGCCTAACCTTACCATGATGCAACAAAATAAAGTTGTTGAACTTCTTATCTGTTTGTTTACACAATCTAGAATGAGTAAAGGAAGTTGATATACTACATGTGTTTGAGCACTGTGTAAATACAAGAATCCATATGTTAAACATAGAGAACTAGTAATTGGCAGCCCATTTCTGTAGGGAAAATATGGAGAAAGAAGGAATTGTGTATGTGAAAAATAAAATAAAGTTCAAATCTATTGATAGCAATAGCTGCTGCAGAGATCAACAATTGGAAACCTATGCTTGCAAATTGCTGCTACTGGAAAAGTCATCTATAATTGTCACAGTATACAGATCCCCACTGGAAAACTTGTAAATATTCTTAAGAGATTGAATAATTATTATGCCACTTAGCAAACAAAAGGGAGTCTATAGAGAATTTAATATTAATTTTCTGTAAGATTCAGGTAAAAGAAATGTTTTGGAAATGTTACTTTAACGATTATAACATGAATTCTGCTGTTACATTTTCCCACCAGAATTAAACAGGACATTAGTGCACTAATGGAAAACACTTTTGTGGGTGAATATTTAATCAGTTATATGAATGTTTATCCAGTTGTAATGGCCTCTCTGACTATGATATGTAGCTTGTTATCGTTGTCTTCAGTCCAGACTGGTTTAGGCAGCTCGCCCTCTTGGTATATCCTCTGCAAGCCTCTTATCTCTGCATAACTATTGGATCCTACATCAATTTGAACCTTCTTGCTATATTCAAGTCTTGGTCTCTAGAATTTTATACCCAGCACATTTCCCTCCGTTGCCAAATTCACAACTACTTCCTCGCACTTACAGTATATTGGATGTTAACAAATTCCTCTTTTTCAGAAATGCTTTTCTTGTTGTAGGTAGCCTGCATTTTATATCCAGTCTAGTTTGGCCATCATCAGCTATTTTGCTGCGCAAATTGAAAAACTCAGTTACTACTTTTAGTGTATCGTTTCCTGATCTTGTTCCTTCAGCCTAATTTACTTTTATTTAGATTCATATTACAACCTCTATGCAAGACACTATCCATTCTGTTCAACTGCTCTTGCAGGCCCCTTGCCTTCTCCAACAAAATTGCAATGTTATCAGTAAATCTCAGATTATTTTACTGCTTTCCTCTGAACTTTAATTCCCTTTCCAAATTTCTCCTTGGTTTCATTTACTACTTGCTCAGTATACAGATTGAATAACATTTAGGGTAAGCAGTTTACTAGTCTCACTCCCTTCTCAATTACTGCTTCTATTTGATGTCATACTTTTATAACTGCAGTCTGATTTATGTACAAGTGTAGAGAACCTTTATCTCCCTGTATTTTATCCCTTCTATCTTTAGAATTTCAGAGAGTGTATTCTAGCCAACATTGTCAAAAGTTTTCTCTAAATCTGCAAATGCTATAAATGTAGCTTTGCCTTTCTTCAACCTATGTTCTAAGATAAGTCTTAGGATCAGTGTTGACTCGTGTTTTTACATTTTTCTAGAACTCAGACTGGCCTTTCCCAAGGTCAGCTTCTACCAGTTTTTCCATTCTACTGTAAATAATTCATATAAGTATTTTGCAACAATAACTTATTATAGTTCAGTAATGTTCACTCCTGTCAATACCTGCTTTCTGTGGAACTGGAATTATTGCATTGATGAACAATTAACCATACTAAATAACATATTTGATTAGAATGAAGTGGTATTGTGTGTAAACAGAAGAGTAATTAATGAACAGATAGCAAAAAGTTTCAATACAGCCCTACAGGAAGCTGACAGGAGGGATGCAATTACTGTGATAGATGTCAATACCAGATATAAAGTGAGTATAGATGAGTTTGTCAGTTTTTACCAGGTGAGTTTCCGAGGAAACAGTAAGGCTTTGGCACTAATAAGACCTCAAAAATGCCTTGGATTACAAAAGGAATTTGGATATCTTGTTCATGGAAAGGGAAATTTTTAGAACAGAGAGGTAGGGCTTATTAAATGTTGCAAGAACATGATTAAAAAATTTAAAAACTGGTTTATAATGTCTGAAATCAATAATTTATCTAAAATAAAATCTGCAGAGGCTACAGTTAAAACAGAAGTTGGGAAATCTGTTGAAAAAAGTGACAACCTCGTTGTTAAAGAAAACAACCAAACAATAAATTGTAGCAGTCAGATGGCCAACATCTTTAATTACCACTTGATTGAAGTTGCCCAGAAGATCGACATGGACAGTTCATGGACTAAAGCAATAGAATACATGCAAGATGTAATGCTTTATACTAATCACAATAACTCCATGCTATGCCAAAGAAATGAAGAATATAATTATATAATTAACTCCTTCAAAAACTAAGAACACTGACAGAGGAAGGAAAGTACTAAATCCTATTCTTTACATTTATGCAATGTATTCAGTGTGTGTGTGTGTGCGCGTGCGCGTGCGCGTGCGGGTGCGCGTGCGGGTGCGGGTGCGCGTGCGGGTGTGTGTGCGCGCGTGCTAAGGCCAGACAACTTTTTTAAAAAGGTGGTAAGACAGATAATAATCACCGACAAGGCCCACTATGTACCTCCATTTCGGAGGTGCTGGGAAAGGTTATTTACACATGAATCTCACCCAAAATAGATACTCAGTTTGACTTTCAAAAGAGTCTTTCCATAGAACACATTATTTTTCAATTCACAGATCCAATTGTACAATATTTAAATTATAAAGTATTGCCAACTAGTATTTTCTGTGGCTTCTCAAAAGAATTTTATTATGTAGTTCGCAGTATTCTCCTAAAGAAGCTCAAATATTATACTATTGGAGATGTTGCTAGTAACTGGTTTTCATTGTATCCAACTGAAAGGATGTAGGGTGTTGTATTAAGAAACTCAGGAAGTGTAAAGAATGAATCATCTTCAGAATGGGGAATAATCACTAAAAGTGTACCACATGGATTGATCTTGGGTCGTATGGCTCGTCTATCATATCTAAGAATCAGAAATAATTCACTTTGCTGACAGTGCAAGTACTATAATTGAGCCTAATTGAGTAACTTCAGCATTTGAAAATGTAAATCATATTTTCTTATAAAGTAACAACTGGCTCACTACAAATAGACTGTAACTGAATTTGGATAAAATTCAATACATGCAATTAAGTGCTGCGCAAGACCTGATCACATCATTGTAAATAATTCACAAGGGTAAATTAATAAGTGAAACAAAATTTTCTAAATTCTTGGGCATTTAGAACATGCAGTGCAACTCTCATATTATGGATCCAACACACATAGGTTCTGGATTACAAATTTTGGAGATGAAAATGTAAAATAATTGACTTGAAAATTTCATTCACTGAGGTACTATGACATCATATTCTGGGATAGCTGGTAATTAAGATACAAAATTGTTTGGGGCACAGAAGTGTGTAATAAGAGTTGTATGTGGTGTTCACCCTAGAACCTTCCGTGCACTGCTCTTTAAATAGTTGAGCATGCTGACATTATGAAGTTTATCAACTATCATCACAGATTTGTGCATGTGCATGTATTTAATCATTGTATGTATATAAATATAGTACTTTAGTGAAGTGTGTTGGATCTGGTAGTAACTGGAAAGTACTTTAGCCTGCAATGATAATGTACGTGGTCATTAATCAAGCCATGTAACAGTATTAGTATTAGTGATGAATTTCAGTAGTATTCACAAACTGAACTGTGATTCTTCCCATGTAGAAACATGTTGATGGTACATCTCCACTGTTTATAAATTATATTTCAGGATCAAATAGAAAAATAATAATAATTTATTTGTTAAATAGTGAATTATCAATAATACATGCTGGAAACATCGTGTGAATAGACAGCTCATTGTCATATTTTCTGTTGAGAAAATGTGCTATAAGGTCACAATTATGATCCATGGAGTATTAGAATAACTTAACTAATTTACCTATGGATGGTCCATATGCAGACATCAGTGTCATTGCTGAAAATCCCGATTATATACGCAGTAGGCAAGTTTTCGAATACCACTCAATAATTTCAGAAAGATACTAGAGTATGTACTGATGACACTTGAATGAGATTAACCAATGCACTGTACATTTAAGAATGATTATGATTCCTTTAAACAGTTAATCATCCATGTGTGGCCAGCATGCATTATTGATCATTCATTATTTAACAAATAAATTATGATTATTTTTCTATTTGATCATGAAATACTATTTATGAACAGCAGAGATGTACTGTCAACATGTTTCTTCATGGGAAGCGGCACAATTAAGTTTGTGAACAATACTGAAATGACCATACACATTAACATTGCAGGCAAAAGTAATTTCCAATTGCTGCCAGAATGAACACACTTCTGTAAATTATTACTTAGTTCATATAACAGCAAAATTTATTGGACTTGCAGAAGTGTTACAAAATTCTGCATAACTCATTTCACATCTCCATCCAGCATTGTCTTGGTACAGACCCAGACCCAGACCCAAACTCAAACTAACTGACTGACTGACTGACTGGCAACAAATATCTGCTTTGGTGGTAATACCTCAATGCAAATTTCTAGCAGCAGCATGTTGCATTAAATGTTCAAATACTGTGCTTAATGGGATAAAAATATGCTCACAAATGGCAAACATGCATCTGAATGGCTTGACTGGGATCTGAACTGCTGTTTCCCAAGTCCAGTGTCTTACCATTACACTACAGTTTTCAAATAAGATTATTAATTAATTAATTAATTAATGTGTTGTACTTTCCATTCATGTCATGTGCACTGTAGTGTTTTTGTCACTTCAATTCAATTTTTGAGTTGTTGACTACCCTCCCGAACTCAGATTTTGTATATTTTGTATCCTGATTAGTATTAACATTTAACATAAGGACATGCATGTTATGTTCTTAGATGCAATTGACTATTGTTTCCATAACAATTTTGTTAATTAGACCTGTCTATAAAGATATTATCAGTGGTGGTTTTGTAGCAATTTGCTACCCTAGTTTTTGAGTTTACAGACGGAATTTGTATTTAATAAGTAGGTAATTACTTCAAGGTAGTTTGTGAATAGATTAAAACTTTCTGTGGGTGCTTGGTATGCACTTGCTGTTATAAAGTATATATTAATGTCTATGTTCTTACATGTATGATATTTCTGATGAATGTAGGAATTCCTTTCTCTATTTATGCTCTAGAGAAGTGAGATGCTAACCTAATTTCTGTAACATTTTGCATTCCCAAACCATAATGTTCAGAGAGGCAGATCAGTTGAAGCAGAAAACAGTAAATCAGTGAGAAAAATGATGGCTTGAAGTGACTTTCAAGCAGATGTGCCTGATGATGCCTTCTAGTTAACTGTGCCACACCTCCTTTAAATCACTTATGAGAAGTGAATCAGTTTCAATGCACTATTAATAAGTTACAGTTTGTTGGTGCATTATTCCCTGTTCCTTCAAGAGAATTCACAAAAGTGAAGCTGCTATCATCTTTTATCTGTGTTAGATATTTGTGATATGAATATTAAAATTTCTAAGTGTCTAGTCATCATTCTAAATAAGTAGAGAAGAAATTTTAATATCATCAATGAGACACATTTTCCTCTTTTGTTGTTTCATCCTGCACAGTGGCATTTTGCCTGTGTTTTAACGGTGTATATTGGACCATAGCAGATATTTACAGTTCTGCAATCTTTGTGTTTGAGTGTGATTGGTCATGTAAAAATGGAAGAGTGTGAGTGCAGTTTTAACTGAGTTTTCATCTTATGTATATTTTTTAAGTTTTATAATTTTTTTCAGTTTTATAAATTTTGAATACATTTATTTTATTTTAGCAGACAGTTGAGTGCTCTACAAACAACATGTCTGTGTGCAAGTGTACAATCACTGATCCCCCCCACACACACCTATATATTCATTTCTCAAATATATTATTTTCAGATTACTTATTACTTACATGTTTTCCTTTGTTTTACGAAACATTCCATAAATGCTCATTCTTTCTTTTTTCAAGGAGTTACCAGTCCTTCAGGAAGAGTTAAGCAATATTTACAATAAACAGCTCAGTAATGTTGTTTTGCCAACAAGAAATCTTCTGTTTATTGGTGGGGAGCTGAAAACTTGGGATGGAAAATGAGAACTGTCACAACAAAGGTAATCTTAATGGTTTTTATGTTAATATGGGTAAGCCTGTCAACTAAGTAAAAAGTTCTCAATGACGTTAAATTATCTAGTAGAAATTTGCTTTTTAAGAATGTGGTCTTTTAGTTGTGATGGTTTTATCAGATCTTTTGCCCATCTGCAGTATGTTGTAGAGTCAGTGTAGAAGACATTCAGTAGCATAACATGTCTTTATATATGATAACTAATTTGCGCACTTTCTCTCCATAGTGTGGGAACATAGATAGGGATTTTGTGTGTGTGTGTGGGGGGGGGGGGGGGAAGGGGGGAGAGAGAGAGAGAGAGAGAGAGAGAGAGAGAGAGAGAGAGAGCAGTTGGATTATATTTGTTCAGAAATGGTGATAACACAGGCCAACGAAAAAAAATTTTTTAAAAACTTTTTTTACTTTGATAGCTAATCTTTATAGATTTTTATGAGCTAAATCCAAATCTAGCCTTAGGTTTTTTTGTATCACCCATAGTTTCTGAGCTATATGCTTTTTATTATATAGTATAAAAATCTTATCCTATATGGTAAATGGGGAAATTAATCAATGCTTTAGTATAACATAAGCATGGTTTGTATTTACAGTAAGCTACTTAAAACAATGATATGTGTTTATAGAGGTTTCACTTGCCAGCTGGAATTGGTTTGTATTTTCTTTCTCTTTTTTCTTTGATGCTTCTTGCGTAGCTTTTTCTACAATGAGTCACTTGCTGAACTTCTCAGTGAAGTGACCAACAGTAGTCCCCTCTCATGCTGGTGCTCCAGCGGCCTGGGTAGCATTTTTCCATCACTTTAATGTCCTGGTGAAAATGCTCTCCTTGTTCCTCTCTAACATCTCCCATATTGTCCAGGAAGTAATCAAGGTGACTGTTCAAAAAGTGAACTTTCAGGCTCATTAAACATCCTAAAGTTTCAAACTTCTTTAACATTGTAGCTGTAATAGAAACATATTCTGGGTCTTTTTCATGTCCTAAGAACTTTGTAATGTGTTGCTTGAATGATAAACTTGCTTCTTTCCCATTTAAGGTCATTGTGGATTCAAAGTTAACATAAAGCATCAATTTTCTAATGTCAGGTCTGACAAAGATGCCTCCTTTTAGTTTAGTTTCTGAAAGGTGTGGAAGCTTTTGGCAGATATACTTAAAACATGGTCCATCTTTAGGCAAAGCCTTTACAAACTGTTTCATTAGACCTAACTTTATATGTAGAGGTGATAGGAGTACGTTTTTTTGGATCTACAAGGTTTTTACGTAGAATATTCTTCTCACCAGGTTTTAAATAGTCCATCACGGGCCAGTTTTTTCTGCACCAGTGTTGATCCCTAGCCGTACTGTCCCATTCACACAAGAAACATTGAAATTTGGTAAAGCCACCTTGCTGACCAAGGAGCACGCATGTTACTTTTAGATCGCCACATATCATCCATGAGCGGAATAGCCTAATTTATTTAGCACTATTTCTAGGCTTTCATAGCTTTATTTCATATGTACAGAATATCCAACAAGTATAGACGTTTACATGTTACCATTGTGTAATAAAACAGCCTTTAAACTAGTGCCGCGAGGGATTAGCCGAGCGGTCTAAGGCGCTGCAGTTACGGACTGTGCGGCTGGTCACGGAGGAGGTCCAAGTCCTCTCTCGGGCATGGGTGTGTGTGTTTGTCCTTAGGATAATTTAGGTTAAGTAGTGTGTAAGCTTAGGGACTGATGACCTTAGCAGTTAAGTCCCATAAGATTTCACACACATTTGAACACTTATTTTAAACTAGTTTTGGATGAATCAATAAACAGCCTCCAGTCTTCCTTTTTGTATTCAATACCAAACTCATTCATCAGACCAGGAATGTCTGAGCAGTGCACTAAATCACCTTCTTGTTGAAAAAACTTGGAAAATTGCTGCTCTCTCTTTCTGGTTCCAACTGCCAATAAGTTCTTTACTTTTAATCTAGAGCCAAGCAATTCAGCTTCTTCTTTCGTTAAGCCCAGATCCCTAACCAAATCGTCAAGCTCAGTCTGAGTAAACAATTTGGGCTCTAGACTTTCTGTATTACAATGGAATTCATCAACATCTGGTTCATCCAAATCACATTGTACATCAGAAAATACTTCTGTTGGAATAGAATTTAAATCATTTGGTGGCTCAGGGACCAGCAAATCTACACCATGCCCTACTGATCAGATGGCAGACGGAAGGTTAGGGTAGCTCATTACCTTCTTGTTTTTCGAATTATGACCAGTAATATCAACACTGTAAAAGTAGCAGTCATTGGAATGATTTCTTGTCTCCCTCCATATCATAGGAACAGCAAACCTAAAGGCTTTTTTTCTCCTTTTTGGACCATTTTCTCAAATCTTCAACACACACATAACATACCTTATGCGGTGCCAAAGATTTATCTTGATCACCAAGTTTAGATCCAAAGTGTGATAGATAAGCCTTTTTCACAAAGTCTGTAATGTTTCTTTGGTGTTTTTTAATCACAAATTCACCACAAATATGACAAAAACTGTCAGCAGATTTTTTTACAACCACGATTATACATTGTACTGAGCACATGTACAGGAAATGGGAATGTGAGGTTAGGTCGACAGGAAACAAAAAACCATCTGTTAACACAAAAATAGAATTGACCTGTTTTTGCCAGCAAATGTTTTTCAGCAGTGCTACCAATGTCATCTACATTTATTACACCTTTTTAAATTATTTTTTAAAAAAATGCTTAATTTAATAAATTTAACTGTAAAATGTGAAGAAATGGTGGGTGATACAGTTTTTTAAGTATCATATTTGGATTTCCCACCCTAAAAAACCTAAGAATAAGGTATTTTCAGCAAAAAAAGTTTTTCCATCATTGGCCTGTGTAATCAAAAGAGCCAGAGGAGCATCATAATATGCCAAGATTCCAAAAATATTCTGAATTGTCTTTGTGTGGAGGAAAGCAACCAACTTTCACAGAACATAGTTATCATCAAGCAAATTAAGAAGTGCATTGTACCTTTTGGTCTCCAGTACCACCTAAACACATTGCTGTTAGCATAGTCTCTCTCTCTCTCTCTCTCTCTCTCTCTCTCTCTCTCTCTCTGCCCCCCCCCCCCTCTGGCTAATCAGATAGGAAGTCAGAAAAGTAGGTTATGGGAATTTATTTTAGGTATAAGGAAGTATACTGGATGTTAAACTAGTAAAACATACTGGTAAATTAAGATTATTGTTACACAGTATGGGCAATAAGTCAACAGATACCTACACAAACAGCAAAACATATTGCAGGTATGAGGAAGGTAAATGAAAATAAAAACTCAGATGGAATGAAACAGCTGTTAAAGAGAATACAAGAGTTTCAAACAACTGATAATAGGAAAATAATAATTTTGTTTACTTCAGCATATTCTATTTGGAAATATCTGTGAGAAGATGTGAGAGTATAGTGAAAATTTGGTTAGGGTAACATGTGAAAATAGAGATAGTATGAAGAAGACAGAACAGAAGTTTATGTTGGATAGACACATTATTTCATCAGTTAAGATACAGATGGCAATGTAACCAACAACAGAGACAAAATTCTACAAAGCGGCAGAAGATTTCTTTAACTCTTTGAGTATTTTGAAAGACGAATCAGAAACACACATAGTTACTAATGGAAATGAAGACTTTCCAAAAGTAATCCCAGAAGAGGAACTTGTTCGAAGCCAGTCAGTGTATGAAGAAAGGAGAGGCATCAGGAGATGATGTTTTGATAGAAATTGTTGGATCTGGAGGAAAAGTAATGCAAAAGGGACTTGCAATATTATTTACTAAATGTGTACAGAGTAAACCAATTTCTCCACTGTGGAACGATGGTGTAGTTTTTCTATTTTAACAAGAAAGGAGAAGTATAAGACGTAAGAAACTAGAGTCCTGTCAATCCTATCTCTGTAATATGAAAGATGTTCACTAATGTTATCCCCAGCCCACAGAAAAAAATTGCAGGATTTCAGTTGGGAATATCCACTGCCATAGGTGAGTGGTCAGCATGGCAGACTATCATGGGAGGGGCCCAGATTCAGTTCCTGGCTGGATCAGATATTTTCTCCACTCAGATGGTGGGTGTTGTGTTGTGTTGTGTTGTCTTGTCTTGTCTTCATCATCATTTCATCCTCATCAACATGCAAGTCACTGAAGTGGTGTCAACTGAAAGGACTTGCACCCAGTGGGAGGCCACAGTCTCACACACATTTAATTTCATTTCATTTAATTTCATTCATGTTGGAAAAGGAACAAGCTAGCTTAAAAACTGTATATAACACAACAGAACATTTGTAAGTCAGGAACAAAATTATAGAATGGAGCAATGAGTTTGAATTACCAGAAGAAGACCTCATCTTTGACATAGCATGGATGGTAGGGAAGCCAAGGTATGGGAACATCTCTCAAATTCACATGGTATACACACTAAGAACATGTTATTACAAGAAATCCATGACAAAAGACTTCATGGTTTAAATAGCTTGATAATAGAAAAGTTTCAGAGAAGTGATAAATATAACGAAAAAGGCGAATGATGAACAAGAAAGCAGAGCTACATTTATATCTACCTTCAATTCATCAGTCTTGCCCAAACTTGTAAATGATGGCTTCTTTCACCTAAATGACACATGCTCCTAATCCATTTGGCTAAAAACTTATCGTTATTTCATGTAAGGACCGTGTATCATGTGAAAAACATGAAGAAATGAATATGAAATCGGAACACCTTATTAACTGTCACACATTTATGTAAACTGTTGCAGAAATCATGAAGTTGAGATCCAAGACTTCTGATATTTATATTAAAACCATATAGCAGAACCAGTAAGTCCCACAAACAACACAGTAACCATTGTAGCATCACCACCTTATGAAAAGATGGGGTAAAATAAAATGTGTGGAGTATTAAATGGATTCTGGGTACATATGGAATAATTCGTATTTATAGTACAGGGTACAACTATGCACTTGTGTTAATAGAAACTAGTTTGAAATATAATGGTGTCCTTGTAATAAGGAATTGTAACCTCTGCAGAAAGGGCAGCTACAGCTGGGGCAAAACTATAAGAACAATAGCCATCTTTGCTCATGGAACGTACCACTCTTCCCCTTCTCTCCTCTCCTCCCACCATTAATCTACAAGCGAAGACTGTTACATTGCATTTATACCAGAAGATAACTATATGTTCCCTCTGCCTGTCCACTGGTGGACTGGAAGATTCAAAAGGGTCTGTGTAACATTATATACAGCTCCCCTGCCCATTCCACCTTTGTATGTTGAACTATTAAGAACCACCTGTTGTCAGAGGATCTGTATCTCCTGAACATGGAGCAGAGCAGACACTTTGCAGTATGACAGTCATTCTCCGCCATTGGCATTTCTTTGTTTCCTTATACCCTCAAACCAATTGCTTTGTGAAAGTGGTGAAGTTTTAAGGGTCCTGTGGCTATTTCCTGATCTAGATATATTTGCTAGACATAGAAGCACCCAATATTAAACTACGCAGATTGGTATTCAGCAACATAAACTCTACAATGTATCACCAGTTATCTTTGTTTGAACATAGAGACACCATTCAAGAATATATGGATCATATCAAAAACAACAACAACAACAACAACAACATGATCTGACACACTACCAATAAATCCATGACAAAATCTTACATACAGCTCAGAAAATAGTATGAAACTTGATAGAGTGACAAGTTCCACTCTGCAGTCTAAGACAGAGGGTCTGCTCTGCAAGGGTTCAAGAACAGCCAATTATGAAGGCTAAAACCTGATTGTATTGTTGTGAGCATTGTAATTGAACCAAAGTGTTACCAGTTGTTGCTGTGAGGAGGTCCGAACATCGTAAACCATTTTAAAAAATCATGGACTATGAGGTAGAAAATCAGAAACATGTCAGTTGAGAAGCTGAAGGTGTTCTGTTAATACTGTTATAAAGAATGGGATCTTCTAGGCCAGATACCTGTGGAGAATTTTGCTCAATCACTGTCATCAAGGCTCCAGCTTTGTCACCCCCAACCAAACACTGAGAGAAGCAGTCAGGACTTCTGCAGATGCAAACAGTTAAGTTCACAACTGCACTTTCTCAGTGTGGCAACTGAATTTGGTAATATGTGCAACATGTAACATGCTGTCAGGTGTGAAAAATCTACTGTTGTGTGTTACAGTACTGCTCCAGAAATGCTTAAGACATTTTCCCTGATCATAATGCTATATATGAAATAAGACAGTTTCTCAACTCACGCAAAGACTATTTAAATGTCCACCCCTGTTTTAAATTATAAAGATTTGAACATGTTTTTGGTACTCATTTCAAATGATAACCATATGTAATCCTGAAGGTATTGTAGTGGACTAGGTTTGATTGAGAGAAGTCTACTGTGATTCCCTTACTGCCTTTAAAATGATTCAACAGATGCACCCACTGGAGTAAATAATATGGACGATCAAATAGTTCCTTCTTCTGCTATGAATTCAAGAGAAGGAATTAGCATTCTGCTGCGTAAGAGTGCATGTTGGAACGTGTACCAATGACGAAGCTGGTGGAACATTCAAGGACGCTTGTTAAGGACATTTTGTGGATAATGAGCTGTTCATTTGCACTGATGCAGCCTCGAGTCTGAAGGTTGTGTTCTGATGGTCAGAAGACTGGTTGGAAGTGATGAACAATAAGCTTCCAACCATGACATTCATACATATGGTCACAGAGGTAGCTTGAACTGGCACTAATGTGTCTCCATGTAGGACATCGTCCTCTGTCCATGGCTTTCTGCTGCAGCAGTAGCACCCAGTATAAGGGTGTAGGCTTCCTTGTCAGTGTCAGTTTGGATAAAATTCTTTTGGGCAATAGTCTGCATCACTTTGAAAATAAGTATAAATATTACAACCAACATATTTTGGCCATGTTTGCAGTTATCCTCTTCTGAACCACTACACTGTTGGTTCTAGGTATGGCCTTCCCTGTATACCATTCTATTTAGGTTGTAATATGACAACTGACTTCACTACACTGGAACGTCATTTGACAGTTCAGTGTCAAGATTCCTGTGAAGTGGGTGTTGTATGGAAGGCTATTGCCTGTCCTACAATATTAGATGTTTGATGTAAGCAACAATTGTTGATGCTGTATAGCAGTTCCCTTGTGGGTGGTTGTTTATGCTGGCAATGCTGGATTTTAATAAGCTGTTGGCTGATGAATACACATCGTCCATTGGACAAAAGTCTGTGGTTGATAAAGGAAAAAATGTCCAGCAGTTGCACATATCTTTATTTTGTTTTTTTATATGGAATTAGATGATGAACATAATAAACTAAAATATCTAGCTTAGCTTCTTCAAGCAGGCTGTACCTCCAGCACCGTAAAATTTTGTGTTTACACTCTTGGATTTCTTGGCACAACAGAGAGCTCTTGAAGGCAACAAAGCTATTCTGAAAGTAAGCAATAAGACGCCATGCAGTGGACACAGTACTGCACGTGGCATTGTGTAAAACCAAAAAGTATCTCAGGAAGTGCTGTGTTTGGCTGTTGATTACATAAGAACACTGAGAAGGGAAATTTAACCATCCCAACAAAGGGAAATTACTCATAGCCAACTTTACAACAATATGTCAAAGAAGACAATAAATGAAGATGACACTACATGAAAGAGTGGCTTTTTTCTGCCTTCTTCTGGTTCATTGTGCAGTAGTGAGCTAAGTAATATGGAAGGCAGACTAACTCATTACTAAAGGAGACCCACAGTCCATAACTGAATGCCTGGTGTTACCTTTTCTGAGTACTTTTTCTAACGGAGAAGGTTACATTCTTCTCACTATAAATTAAAACTCTAAAGTTATGCTCACATTTTCTTACATTCAAACATGTTAAGAAATGTTTGATAAATGTATGAGATGGACACATTGCAGCAGTCTGGACCTCCAGGCATAGAATACCATCTCTCCCCCTCTCATAGGGCTTAGGAGCCACAGAGTATTTAAGCAGGAAGCTGAATTCAAGTGAGACCTTGTTGGACTTTCTGTTAACTAGTAATTTAACAAAAGTACTGAATTGTATTTCCCTGTGGTTCTGGTACTCTGTGAAAGATATAATTGTAACCTATATTCCCATTTGTTGCTTTTACTACTGGTAGTAGTAGTAGTAGTAGTAGTAGTAGTACTGCCACTACTACATGCACAATGAAATTAAAAATTGTTTTCAAAACTAGCCATTGACATTTGGCTTTGCCCATCATTTTTTGAATACCTAATTTCTGAGATTTTGCCTTTTTTCATATCTGGAACCTTTTTCTTTTCAGGTAGCTGTTTCTCAAGCAGACTGACATTTCCTGATCTTCAGTTGGTTCCTTTGACAAAGAGAAATTCTGTGTTGCATCATATTCAACTATCCACCAACTATCAATTTGAATGAGTTTTTAAATTCCACTTGCAGTCAGAGGTACAAAATGCTATCTCTGATAGTTCTCTTGTGTGACAGCTTAAACAGAATTTAGTTTCTGTACAGTTCAATCTATATTTTGTTTAGTTTTTTTTTATTTGAGTATATACCTGTAGCTGCGTTTACACCATTCCTTCAACAGTTGCCCTTCATTGTTGTTGCCAATAGGTTCAGCAGTGTGTTATCACCATTGCTGTATTCTAATCCCAGTTTTGTCTGACCAGGTAGATAATAGCAGACTGCAGTTATCAGTTGTCATTACAGTGCCAATGACATGTTTGTAACATTACATTTTAAGATATAGGTATTACTCTATTGGCAAATATTTGTTTCCAATAATATTGTAGTAAACTTTAATTTTATTGCTTTTGTTGGGCAATACAATATTGTTCTTTAATGGTATTGTTTGTTGATGTTCTCTTTCAACATATGTGCAATTGATATAATTTGACTTTGGTGCTTTTTCTCATTGCCAGATACTTATAGGGAGTTAGAAGTGAAAGCATTGTAATTCTATCTCACATTTTAGTATTGTTGTTGTAGATCATCACAGGAGCCTGTTGGAAAAAAAATATTTAGTATTCTTTAAATTTAGTGGTTCATGTTCCTAGCTGTTCAATCAAACAGCTCTGTGCAAATTGTCTGGGCTTCATTCTTTGGTACAATTATATTAGATGTGTGACTATTGAACTCTAATGATTGTTGCTCTGTTTGGAAGACTCATCATCTGCTTCCATTGTCATGTGTATTTGTATGTAAAAGTTTTCTCTTTTGTTTTTAAAGATGCTGTGCATGAAACAATCTGAGCTTTCATGGCCTAAGTGTGTTGTGTAATAAGCAGGTGCAACATTTCTCATAAGGCTACATGGTTTTCTTCTATTGGTATTTTGTAAGGGACACATGGGAATAATAGCTATTGTGTATAACATTTTTAGTTTTATCTAAGTATTTGTATGACATGGACTGATCTGTTCAGTGTGTAAACTGAAAGATGAAATTTCGCATAAAATGAATAATTGAAGTAACATAGACCACATATGTTTGTGGATTTCTGTATCAGGTAAACTGACATGGTTTCAGAGCAGATTATCCTCAAATGTCTTTTTTGCTGTGTGTTATGTCAAAACATTTTGCTTTCTGTCTGTTGCACCATTTGCTGTTTTGACCTAGTATTCTCATAGTCAGGTATCAATCACAGCTTTTATTGGCAGAGATGAACATATAATTTAAAGTTCAAAATAGTATAATTATCATAAAAATCTCAATTTTCATACAATATATTGCAAGAAGGCATGAAGCACATGGTGTACTGATAAACACATCATTCCATTTTTCTTAGTTGTAGATAATGTTATGATATTGATAATCTGCATATTTTGGCAAAAACTGTAGCTTCATTAAATTAAATAATTGCATCCCTTTCTTTACATCCATATGGTATTTATAACTGACTGGCAGCTACACAAGCTGATTGCATAATTTGGAATTTTTGCTTGGGAAAGTACAATGTTAGTATGGTTTCTTTTAGGTTTGTATTCTCACTGTTTCTTAAGTGAAGATTGTTGGAATAAAAATTACTTTTTTCATGCTGTATTAGAATATTCTTGTTCAATAAATCAGAATTATATATAATGTGCTCATAAACTGACCACTGTAGAAGAAAACTGCAGTAACTGCAAGTATGTTTAATAGTACCGTGCCAGCTATCTTTGTGTATGGTCATGAAATAAGGAATATAAAATTGGCAATATTCACACACAGCAGCATCTTGTGGAACTGAAATATGTGGCACACCTGTTCTAGGTTTGTAGATATGGTGATAATTTGTAATTATTTGATTACAGTTGTAAGTTCTGTACAAACAGGTGGTCCATCTGTGATAGCCAAACCATTCCATGTATGATGCATATAATTGTACTAGTACACAGTTTAACTTATGGAACCATATATTTATGTTATTGAGTAAATGTCCTTATGCTTTGGTTGTACAGCTGTATGTATTTAATTCTTTTCTAGTCATTTTGAAAAACAGAGTTTTTGAAAGTGTGTTGGCTTCAGTGTGTATAACAACAGGTATTCATCTTGAAATTTTGCAAAGATTTTCACTGAAGTCCGTCAAAGCAGAGTTAGTACAATCAAATATCTTCGCTAAGTGCAAATGGTGCTAGAAGAGAAGTTAACTACTGAACGAAGTTACTTAACCCCAGTGACTTACATGTCATGATAGTGTAAAATTTAACTGTGTAATATAATTTTATTGATGTAGTGTCTTTTGTATGTGTTAGGGAGAGGGTTATGGGAAACTACATCATAAATATCTTCATGTGGTAGTAATCTCTGTGGGGCAGTGTTCTGATAGAATTTTGTCAGTAACATCACAGATGACTATAGTTGTGATTATTGACTGCTACTTTAATTTTCATGTGATAACAAGCAGTACGAGTATTCTGTCAGTTATGTTGACATCACATTATATTTGTACTTGAGACTTCTGATAATGTACCTTAAACAAATAAGTACTTTGGATTAAGTACAGTTAAGTAGTGACTGGTACATGAGTGTTGCCATAGGTGCTTTTCTTCCCATTCTGATAAGGTTTTGTTTTGTGGTGGTACTTCATATTTAATCATGAAATGTGGCACAGAAACATTACAGTTACATTTATTCAGTAATATGCATCTGTCACTAACATTTCCAAAACTCAGTAATACGCCTAGTAACTGATTACAGTAACACATGTGCCCACATAGCTCTTTCGCAACAAGTATAGGCAGTATGAAAACTGTGTAATGGCCTGTCACTACTTAAGACATTTTACTGTTAGGCTTTATGTAATTAATTAGTAGGAATAACAAAATTAATTAATTCATTCCATTAGAAAGCTTTTTGTCCTAAATTTAGTTTTAAAGTATTGAATTTCAAAGTTATTTGAAGTGTCCAGAAACAGTCTGTGATGGCATAATTTGTGAAAGAATGAGGACTCTTTTTGGTGCATATTTGGATTAAAGTAGCAAGTGAAATGTGATATGTAGTAAATATATTTCATCAAACTGGCATACAATATGTTGTTTGATTTTTCTTGTTGCATTGATTAGCCAAATATTCTAATTGAAATTGTCATAGTAGTCATTACTTATGTTATTTTATAAATTTGTGTGTTTACATATTTAAAGTATTTATGTTCAGCTGTAGCTGATACCAAAATCTGGAGAGAACAAATGCATATGAACATACAGAGGCAGTTTAATTTAACAGACGGCTAGCAGTAAACAAAATAAATGACACGTTTTAAGGTCATAAGAGTCATTTTTATGTAACAATGCAAAATAAAACTGTTTAGTTATGGAAAGAGGAAAATGTGTGACAGTTTTTTAGTGTCCTGCACAGTCAATAAGTCTATCAGATTTGGAAAAATGAGCACATGTTTTATTTGCTTACTCTGTCCATTTTGTATGTAATTTCTTTTGAGTGATAAGGAGCTAATGAAATAAATTGGTAGGCATTTCTTCAGTATATTTGTCCACTGTGTGTGTACTCATCAAATGATTGCATAATGTGATCCACAATTTTCACACATCATTGCATTACATTTCACTCCATTTTGTGAATGTTTTCAGATGTCTTTCTGTTGTACCAGTTTCTCATATAGAATTATTTTATTTATCTTTGTTGACATTTTTGAAGTGTCTGAGCTGTGAACTTGTACCTGTGATGTACACATTGCAAGTGTTAAAACATGCATGGAAATTTGCACACGTAGTGGAAAAATGTTGTAAAATGCCTTGTACAGGTCATTTTTCTTGTTGAAAATGAGAAAATTAGTTATTTGTAGTAGATGTGGTTAATTTTCATTTGACATCACACCAAATATTAATCATCTCATTAGTTTTGGTACTCAGAAACTGTAATTCTTCATAGTAATATCAGTTATTCACATATTTTTTGTGCAAATTCCATTACTTTCTGTTAAAGACGTAAATATTGTTCCCTACTTGCCAGTAAACAGCATCAAGTACTTACAGTTCTCCAGTTGCAAGAATGGCTTTTGTTCAGTGTATCAGCTGAAACAATACATTGTATGTAATCACATCTCTGGTAATATAGAAAGTAATGTTTGTGACGTTAAAATGCATGTCAATTTTGCTGTCCAGTCACCTGTGCAGAGAACAAGAAATAATGAAAGTGTTTAACTTCCAGACCAAGAAGTGTATCTCACCTTTTAATACAGTAAGATGTAATAGCTCAGGCTATACATGTAAGACCTTTGAATGTAAAAGAAAGATATTTTTGTATAAGACAGTTTTTTATTCTGTACCAAATTGAATAAAATGTTGAAGTAACACTGTATGGGTGTTTGTAACCCATCAGTAAAGACTCAATGGAATGTTAGTTTTGTATTTACTGAACACATTAGTGCCTTTAGATGATGATAATTTTTTCTGGCTTTGAAACAAAACTGCTACTACTGGAGCTAAATGGAGAAGAACTGTGACTGACAAAATGACACAAATTGAGCTCTAATTCTATTTCTCTCTCTATCCCACTCCTCCCGTCCATTACAGCAGAAATCCTTAATTCAGTTCTCCTGAGTGCATTGTTATACTGTTTTCATTAAGAGTTTATTAGCAATATAACCTGTGTCCTTTTTACTGTCATTTCATATTTAAGTTGTTGTTGGTAAAAATTTTATAACAAAACCTGGAAAAAAAACAAATTCTTGGAACATGCAACACAACTTTAGTATGTGGAAAACAGTACAATGCATTTATTTCTTAAGATGGTTTAAACTTAGTTTGTGCAGTATAATTCCCTTTTTGTTAATAATAATTTGAATGGAAAGTCAAAGCACACATTCTGTGTTTGTTATGTGTATCAGGCAAAAATGTGGTCATTCAAAACATACAAGGGATTATTCTTCTGCCACAGGTATGTGTGATGCACTTGATAGTGATTTGCAGATAAATATGTAAATCCTGCCTACTGTAATCAAATAGAGAAGTTCTGACTTTAAAAACAGTTCATTGATTATTATGTGCACTCAGAAAGGGCAGCCCCATACACTTAAAATTCGGTAAATTATTAAGAGTAATTTAGGGGGGGGGGGGGGACCCAGGACTTCGGTTTATTGATAAAAGGGCACTACATCGAATAGGAATTTTTGAGCAAGAATTAAGGGGCTGATCCCAGCATACAGCCTCTGTGTGGAGGAGAAGAACTGACAGGTATTAACAGGAGAACTGTGAATGGTTTCAGCCATGATGTGTGAAATTTAGTAAGGCTACTGGTGCGCAATAAGCATCAGAAAAAATGAGTCTTCTGCCATAGAGTGGGGTAGAGCAAATGCACACAGGAAGCGGTCATTCTGGCTATGATCAGAACACCGAGAGAGAACTCTCAGCTTGAATGACTTCACAGAAAAACCTGGAGTCATGTCACATACCTTGTATGAATCTTCGCATGGGAAGAACCACACTGGTTGGAGTTGACACTGTTCTCTGAACTTAGACAAAAAGGATAATAAGGAAATAAAAGTGACAAGTGCATACCATGTTTCAGAATGAAACAGCCATGTTTTAAACATAATTTGTTGTTGGAATGAAGAAACTAATATGAAAAGTTGACATGTGGAAGTAAATAGAGGCAAGTGATAGAGTGTAGTAACCTGAACCAGCTAAAAAAGTACACACTTATTAGTAAGTGAACAGAAAAGCATTTCTAAAAAACAGACAAAGACAAATCCATTAGTGTGTCTGCCACAGTTAAATGCACACTGTCATCACCAAAATGTAAGTGTGAAACAGAAATGGTTCAAATGGCTCTGAGCACTATGGGACTCAACTGCTGAGGTCATTAGTCCCCTAGAACTTAGAACTAGTTAAACCTAACTAACCTAAGGACATCACAAACATCCATGCCCGAGGCAGGATTCGAACCTGCGACCGTAGCGGTCTTGCGGTTCCAGACTGCAGCGCCTTTAACCGCACGGCCACTTCGGCCGGCCGTGAAACAGAAAGCAGAACAACTAAGAAACTGATTACAAATCTTTTTGAACATTTAACCTCAGTTGTAGCTACCTACGTGTCAGTGGATACTAAGGTCTGTGCCCATCAACCAGTACCCATGTTCGCCAATTTGACAGGAGGATGAAAAAAAAATTATATTATCGCACCCTTACATCCTTGACTGTCACTGATGATTTACATTCCAGTGACTATTTCTTAGTTTGGATCCTTTGACTAGACAAACCACTCCTCGACAAGAAGCCACCATGATGCAGGATCAGCAGAGCTAATGGATTATTGTACTGTCAGTTGGCCAATTTTGAACATCCAGAACTGGATGGCTCATATAACAAGCATGATCCACCAAGCCACTGATGACATCCTAAATGCCTGTGGCCACTTTAGGGGCAGCCTTCACCATGGTGGAACTAGGATTTTCATTATGCAAGCAAAGTCTGGCCTGCAGCTTTGTGATAATCCAAATACCGATGAACTCCAGAGAACTGCATAGTTCTCAGGGTCATGAGCAACTGAATAATTCAAGAAAACAAACAAGAGATCAGTGGAGAAGTTCTAGGACTCAGTCAACCAGTCCACTAGCTCAAGACAAGTATGAGAAGCCATTAAGAAGATATGTGGCAAACCAAGTTGTGTCAGATGTTCATCACTCTGGTGGTTTAAATTCTCATGCCCGATGGCACTGGCCTGGAACTCGCCTCTACATTGTCAGAAGAGTGCCTTCTATGAGAAGTGTGGAGTGCTTGGGGCTAGCACATAGCAGCAGTTGCCTCTGGGAGTTACTCTTTGTAACATTGCCTCTGGCATGACCGCACTTTGCTTGTAGCAAGGTGAATGAATTTTAATAATTTTTTCTAATTTTCAACCCCTTACTATTCTGTGCCCTAACAGTATTGACAGAGGTGTAGATAGAGCTGTCAGAGAGTTGGAGGTCAATGCCCAAGAAGGGGGCATGTTGGGGTGAGGAGGGCCAAGTGAAGTGGATGGGAGAGGAAGTGTAGAGGTTGTGAAGAAATGAGGATATGGCATTCTGGCCCTGAGTCCAGATCGTTAAGATATAGTTAGGGAACCTCAAGCAGGCAAAGGGTTTGAAGTTTTGCAAGGCTAGGAAGGTTTCTCTAGACGGCCTATAAAAAGGTTGGCAGAGGAGGTTGCCAAGTGGGTGTCCATGGCTGTGCCGACAATTTGTTTTTATACCTTCCCCTCAAAGGAGGAGTAGTTGTGTCTCAGGATATAGTTGGTAAGGTGTATGAGGAATCAGAGAGTGGGTGTAGATTCTGAAGGACACAGGGAGGGTTGATGTCTCATAGCAGTAAGGCAATGGGAATGAGGGATGTTAGTGTATAGTGAGGTGATATTAACAGTGATGAGCAGGGATCCAGGAGGTAAAGGGGTGGGGATGTTGGAGACTCAGTGAAGGAAGTGGTTGGTATCTATGATTCAGAGGCTAGTTTTGGGCAATCATCTGGAGGTGTTGGTCAATAAAAGCAGAAATCTTTTCAGTAGGAGCACAATAACGAGCTACAGTGGGGTGTCCAGCATTCTTAGGGTTATGGATTTTGGTGAGCATGTAGAATCTGCGTGTGTAGGGTGTTGTTGGAGTGAGGAAGTAGATGGTCTCAGGAGAGAGATCTTGGGATGGGTCTAAGTATTTCAGTATCAATTGGAGGTTATGCTGGACTTCTGGGATAGGATCACTATGGCAGAGCTTGTATGTGGAGGAGTCAGACAGCTGGTGGAACTGGTGGAAGCCTTCTGTCAGGTAGTCACTGCAATACATCACAGTTGTGGAGCTTTTGTCTGCAGACAGAATGATTAGGTAAGGATCTGTTTTGAGGTTGTGTATGGCTCATTTCTCCTGCTGAAAGGTGGTTGTTCATAGGAAGGGACCTGGGGGAAGGATGATGAGACCAAGTTGGAGCTAACGAAGTCCTGGAAGGTGACCAGGGGATTCTTAGGTGGGACAGAAGGAGGTTTATGGTTGGATCATATTATGAAGTGGGAGAAACAAGATTCAATATTGGGATTAGGTTGGAGGGACTGGTGGAAAAGAAGTGTTTCCACTGTGGGGATTGGCACAAGGAGAGGTCTTTGATAAGCCCAACATGGGTGTGGGGCTAATGGTGAGGCCTTTGGATAGGACTGATAGTTCTGTGGGATTGAGGTTTTCAGTGGAAAGGTTAATAACAGCTTTTAGGGTTTGGATTTTGAGGATTGCTGGCAGGAGTTTTGAGGGATGTGTCAAATTGAAAAGGTCAGCTATGCAGGGTCTGAGTGCTATGAGGAGTTGACATGGGAGTTCACTGTGGAAGGATAGGAGTTGATGGATAGTGGTGCTCCAAAATGGGAGTAGGATGTCAATAGGTTGGGCAATGTATGGAAGAGGTATCTGGAATGCTCATCCAGGTTTTGAAGGGCAAGGGTTTCACTTTTGGGGATGTGGAGTATGTAGTTAAGGTTGTGCAATAACAGAGGGAGCAGTGGAGGTCCTGACATGACTGTGCCATGGAGATATGTTTCTGCACTACCGGAATTGTGAGGGATAGGGGCTGGAGGAATCTGAAAAGTTGATCATTGTAAAAGGGGAGGGGTGGGTGGGTTGGGGGGTGGGCGGATGGGACCCAGAAAAAGGAATTTTTACGGTTAGGCTATTGGGATGGGATTCCATGGCTTAGGCAGCACTTAAGAATTAGTATGTAGGACAGTGTTTCAGCTAGTGAAATGGATGCTTTCCTGGACTGACACAGACTGATAGAGCAGGAGCCCATTTTGGTTGAGGTGGTGCTAGGAATATGGGAAATCATGTGGGGAAACGAATGAAAGAAAGCATTAGGTGGTTGTGAAGGGGACTGGATAATAATAATAATAATAATAATAATAATAATAATAATAATAATAAATAAGCACAACCTGATTGATTTCATTGGTGCTTCACATCCTGGACCATCTGGATCCTTCTCTCTCCCACCAGTTGTGTACAAAAAATGGAATAGGATGTAAGTTCCACAAACTAAAATTTTCGGTATTCAAATAAATGTGTCTTAAATATTGGATTATTATATTAATTTTATGAAAAAAATATGTGTATATCAAAATTCCTCTACAAAACATGAAAACAGTTTTTATGGATATGTATAAAGGAAACAAAATTTTTATGGTAAAAGAAGTAAGTACCATCCTTTCATTTTCTGGAAAACGCTGTAAGTGCCTTACTGTTTGTGAAAAGGATGTAAGTCAAGGGTTTATGTCTGCTTGTGTCTGTGTATGTGCGGATGGATATGTGTGTGTGTGCGAGTGTATACCTGTCCTTTTTTCCCCCTAAGGTAACTCTTTCCGCTCTCGGGATTGGAATGACTCCTTACCCTCTCCCTCAAAACCCACATCCTTTCGTCTTTCCCTCTCCTTCCCTCTTTCCTGATGAAGCAACCGTTGGTTGCGAAAGCTTGAATTTTGTGTGTATGTTTGTGTTTGTTTGTGTGTCTATCAACCTGCCAGCGCTTTCGTTTGGTAAGTCACATCATCTTTGTTTTTAGATATAAAAATATATCTAACGTGAATGTTTCCCTCGCTTTTTACAGGTATCAACTGCAAGAGCTTTAAATTTTAGGTTTGGAAAATCTTGTTTGAACACTTTTGTGTAAAAACTGTATTTAACATCACTTGCAGGATTTCGTTTTTTAAAAGCCACGTACATTCGATGTTTATTTAGATCAGGTGACAAAAACTCATTACTTGATTTTTTTATGGCTGTAGTGACTTTT
The DNA here is from genome assembly GCF_023898315.1 of Schistocerca nitens. Classification (NCBI taxonomy): domain Eukaryota; kingdom Metazoa; phylum Arthropoda; class Insecta; order Orthoptera; family Acrididae; genus Schistocerca; species Schistocerca nitens. The sequence continues at coordinate 561,629,676 of NC_064616.1, forward strand.
ATATCTGGGGAATGAGTTTCTATGATATCTTACAAGATTTCGATCATCTTCTGTAAATTAAACTTGTGAGCATTTGATGCAGGTGTTTTTCCTCTTTTGTCTTCAAAAACCAAGCAACCTGATTCCTTTTTTGTTTGTAAATCAATTAGTTTCATTTCAGATATAGACAAAATTTCTTTGAATTTTACTTTGCACACTTGTACATTTTTCCCTGTACCATCGGGGATGATATAAGCAAAAGTACAAGTCCTCCTACTCTCTGCTGCACTTTCGTATGTCCCATGACGTCTGCGACCAATAGGTAACATATAAATATGATTCAACAAATATGTTCCTTGGATTTCTTCATCAACTTTATAAAATTCCAAAAACAATAGCTGTTTTTGTTAACTGCTTATGTTTTTACACTTGTACTTACAGGAGCAGCTTGCCTGTTCTGCTGGTGGTTGTTTTGCAGGTTTATCTTTCCCATGACTGTTAATGTATGGTTGGACCTTTTCTCTTGCTTCACATCTCTTACGAACAGTCACCTTCTTCCTAACAGGCTTTTCCATTTTCTGGTTGGTACACTAAACACACAACTGAAGAACACTCTAAAACACACGTGAAATGACCGAAATCACTGCCGTGTCAACATACTGTCACCAACTAAAGTAACTGTGTAGCTGAGGCACATACATCGTGGTGGTGTCACTTACGTCCCTTCCCATCTCAGGCCCGCTGGCACTTGCACAGTGCTGCTATCTTTGAACTGCTCTTGAAACTAATAGGAATTTTTCTGGCCCTTGCAACCTTTCTCATTTCATTACCCTTGCTTTATACAGCCCTTTTCACTATAAAAGTCAGTGTTTTTAATTTTTGGCACTTACATCCTTTTCCACTTTTTGTACTCAGTTTCTCTGAAGGCTCCAGGTGGAAGCTATCTTTGCAACACATCCGTTGTACCTGTAACCTTTCTGGCCTCAGTCACCATTATTAACCCATTGTCCCCACACACTCCACCCAGCAGTTTCCCCTTCCTCTGTCTTATCCCCCCTTCCCAGTTCTTGTCTCCACATCACCTTTATCGTATGCCACTCGCCACCACCTCTGACACTTCTGCATCGTATACCTAGCCTCTGAGCCTCTGCACTTGCCACCCCTCACTCCGGCATTCCTAGATAGCTAGCTGACCACCTCCTCCTGAACTGCTAGCTCCCTGCCTCCCACCTCTCTCCCCTTCTACCCACCCCACCCCAAACAATTCCTACTCCACCCTATCTTCCAAATTGCAATTCTGGCCCTGTGCTGCCAGGCAGCATCTTCATTTAGGGGCACAAGCACGCGCACACGCGTGCGCGCGTGCGCGTGTGTGTGTGTGTGTGTGTAAAATTTTTTTGTCTTTGTTTGTGTGCACCTGTCGACCCCTCAGTGCTTATAATTTTGAGTGAGTGATCTACTTTACTCCATTGTACAGAATAGTCCAAGGACATAAATAAATAAAAATAACTTCATCACTTTTTATCATGAAAAGCAAACCCTGTAAAGCTGTTTTTAATTTAGATCAGTGGAGTTTGGATGGATTAAAAACATGAAAAGAAAGGTTAAAATCAAGTAACATGAGGGCTGTTCAAAAATTATCCAACTTTTATTTATAAAATAAATCTTTATTCAGATACAAGTGTTTGACACTAGCCACCTCCAAAGTAGTCCCCTTCAGGTTCTAGACACGTCTCCCAACACTGCTGCCATTGCTTGAAGCATCAATTGGTATGGTGTGCAGCTGCTCTGTTGAATTCTGCATAACGTCTTCCCTGTTCTGAAATGTGATCCCTTTCAGAGTCTCTTACAGTTTAGGGAAAATTCAGAAGTCACTTGATGCTAGGTCAGGGGAATAGAGAGGCTGAAAAACCGCAAAAACTCTCAATTACTTGAGAATGACGAATAAGTGCATTATCATTGTGCAGGTGTCTACTTCCAGTTGCCCAAAGTCTGCCCATTTGCAGCTCACTGGTTCATGAAAGCAATGTAGAACCTCTTGGTGGTACTCCTTATTCACATTAGTGCCTTCTGGGACATACTTGTGATGGACCACACAATTGAAGTCAAAAAAGATGGTCAGAATGAGTTACACATTGCTGCAGACATACCTCACTTTTTTGGATATTGGGGATGATGAAAGCTTCCATTGTGATGACTGGAACTTTGTTTCTGGATCATAACCATAAACCCAGAACACATCACCAGTTATCACTGTGTTACGAACGTTGGGACTACTGCACACAGTGTCCAGCACGTCCTATGTGATCTCTGTACAAAGTTGCTTCTGCTCAGTTGTTCAGCAACTTTAGCACAAATTTTGCTTGGATTCTCCTGAGGTCCAAACATTCCACTAAAATGAATGAATTGATCCAATACTAATTTTAACCTAATCTACAAGTTCTTTGATTATGATTAATCTATCCTGCATCACTAGGGTCCTTATGTGATCAATAACAACGTCATTTGCAGATGTTGAAGGCCTACCTGACCATGATTCACTCTTCAATAATGAGTACCACTCCTTTATCTGTGTGGTATCCATTGCTTCAGTCCCAAACAGCTGTTGAATCTTGCAGATAGTTTCAACTTGAGAATCACCAAGCTTAAAACAAAAATTGATGCAATAACGTTGTTCCACTTTTTCTGTCATTTTGCTCAGAACACATCATCTGATTGCTACCACTGTCAAAATGCCCAAATTTTGGATTTTTATAGTTTCTATCTTTTGAGTCCGTTTTAACGTGAACTTACTTACATGTAGTCGAGACCTGCACACTGCTGTTAGGTGCTGCTTCTTCCGACACCACAAAACTTATCATTCTTGACCATGTAGGTAATGTAATTTTCATTTATCGGACTTCTTCCTTGTATACAGGCAGCACTCATGACATGATGTTTACATATTGTGTGGAAGATAACTGAATAGCTTCTTGGTTTTGTTTCAATAGTAATTATTGTTCAGACAACACAAATGGCTACCACACACACCTTACAAAAAATACGTCTTCTCCACTCGAGAACTAAAGACAGTCTCTTTATTAAATGACAAAAAATGAAATCGACACTTACAGCGGCCGTCCTAATAATTATTATCATTGGTTTTAAATTTTTGTCATAGCTTGTTGGGGCTTTTCCTTATGTACCTATACACCACATGTTCAGTTGTCAATGGATAGCCAGTGACTGACTGTTTCTGTAGTCATGAAAAAATCAGATGTGCCAAAAACATCTTGAACAGCCCTCATACAATGACTAAAATTGCAAAGTTGTGGGTGCAGGCTCTGAAGGGTAGCAATAAATGATAAACACTTTGATGAATAGTGAGCACTGAGTAGAGATCTGCACTGTGGGTGATATACACATATCAGCTACAGCAATGAAAACCACTCTAATGTGGCCTCTTCGAAATGGTCAGGTAGAACATATAAAGTTATCTATCTTAAGAAACATTAGAGTGTCAAGGACAGTTTGAATAGGAAAACTCCATCATGGAAGCCACATTAATGGAGTTGTCCAAGACTATTTTACAGGTACATTGTATCATACATTTTTACTAACACCAAGAGATATGTACACTATTTATTTATTTATTTATTTATTGCTTTCTGAAAGCTACCTTCAATTTATTAAAAGCAGGATGTACAGTGCACTAAATATTGTCCACATAATAATAATCATTTTTAATTGTAAGTGCTTGTAATGCAATACTAAATATTATTAGTTCATAGAATATAACTCAATGATAAGATTTTTTCTGAAATAATCCTGGTTAATTAGGAAGAATTTGAAATGAAAATAACTAATAAATCTAAAAAGATAATGAGTGCATTAAGTAGCTTCTAATGTTTTCAGTTATACAGTTTTCTTTTGATGCCATTCACTGCTGCATCTTTTGACTTTTTTAGTTTATCCATGTTCGGAGGGTGCTGTTTCCATAACTGTATGTTCAATTAATGGGAAGCCACAGCTCTGTTGCAGTCAAATTCTGACACTGGTAGGCATTTGTCCTTCTTACAAAAGTCATAACACAATATTCTCCACAAACAACCAGTATTCAAATTCGATTTCTGAATGAAAAACCTGCTTCATAATCTTTCTTATATACACAATGTAGATGGCATTACCCCGGCCTACTCTGTACAATTGGGCTGAAATACTAATCATTTGTATATCGAAGCATGTGGTACACTTCTTGTGAATTTTGCATTTATTACATGCCATGCTGCCTTCATGGTACAGTTTTAATGTCCAGCAGTCTATGAGGGGTGTTCAATGAGTAATGTAACACACCTTTTTTCTGAAAGCCGGTCGGTTTCATTCAGGATTAAAATACACCATATTACTCACTCTTTTGGCTACAAAACACTGCTTTTCAACATAATCTCTGTTTAATGTGATGGTCTTATGCCACTTTACTGTGAGGGCCTGTATGCCCATATGATACCACTTTACTAGTCGACATGAAGGTCAACATCTTACTGCATCAATAACCTCCTCATAATCCACGTACTGATTCCTGGGGAGTGCATCCTTCATTGAGCTAAATGTAATTCAGAAGGCACAAGATCTGGACTGGGGGTAGAGGAGGAAACACAGTCTAATGAAGTTTTGTGAGCACTACCAACAGAGATATCCAGTTGAGCAGGGAGGTGTTTGATTGTGATCCTAATTGTAAAATGTAAACTTTTATGGCCAGTATTGTCACAATTAATAAAATATTCTGGGCTATTATGTCATGTTTGAAGGGATTTCACTTTAAAACTCAATGTTTTGTCCCCATCTGTGGAGGACATTTTCAAGGGGGATCATAGCTTTGTTGAATGTCCGTTTCACACCCTGGTTGCCATCGATGTTAGTAACAGTGAACGATGGCAGTCGACAATAGCCAGTTGCACTCAGGTATACAAATGTGATGTCATGTCACTGCATGGGAGCTCATGGAAGTGGAATTTTGCTGTAGTCAGTAGCAAGCCAGAGAGTTAATCGGACATTCAACAAAGCTACAATCCCCCTTGAAAATGTCCTCTGCGGATGGGGACGAAATGTCAGGTTTTAAAGTAAAATCCCTTCGACTATGGTATAATAGCCTGGAATATTTTGTTAATTGATTGTGATATGTCAATCACCTTGAATGAAAGAGTCTGCACATTCAAACATTGTAGGAGTCACAGGTGTGTGCAACTGGCTGACATGTGGGAGATCAGACAGGTTTGCACGACCTTGTTGCAATGATGACAGATGCCTCGCCCAATGACTCATCATGCTTTTGTTCACTGCCAGGTCTTGGTAGATGTTTTTAAGTGCCCGTGAATATCAGTGATGCTCTGGTTTTCCGCTAAAGGAAACTCAATGACAGCTCCCTGCGTGGAGTGTACCTCCACTGCAAACACCATTTTATTTATTAATTTGTCCATATAAATCTCTCTTTCAGTACATAAATCGTATGCAGGATATTGGACAGAAACTTTTTATCTGTTGGTTTTTCAAATATGAAACACACAGTATTTAAATTTTTATAACAAAATGTATCTACACAGTTAATAATTACTTTTTTAAATTACTGTATATTTTAAACTTATTTCTACAGTTAAAGTTACAAATTACATATTTTTTTGCATGAGATACTGTGAGATTGAAATAGTAGCAGTTTCTCAGAAGGTAGGCTGTTACAGACGTTTTAAAGCTCTGTAGTTCAGGAAGAGATTTTATATGTCTTGTTAATCTGTTGTATTGTTTTATTCCTGCATGATGTACACCTTTTTGATATAGTGTGGTGTTACAATGATAAACCTGGTACTGCAATCATGGACACTTTTGTTTTGAGGAAAAAGATTTTCTTTTCTCAGTATACTTTTTTTGGCTTGCATAACTACTTCCAGTATATAAATGCAGGGAAGGGGTAAGATCTTTAGATCTTTAAAGGAAGGTTTGCATGGTTTTCTGCTGCTCACTTGGTTCATTATTCTCACAATTGCCTTTTGTTTCCTGAAAACTGTTATGGCCTGGTGTACATTTCTCCAGAAAATAATGCCGTACTTCAGTACTGAATGTACATGAGCAAAGTATGCAGCCCTAACCGTTTCTGCACTAGTATCAAGTGCTCCATTTAAGGGTTTCCTGGATATGAATCCCAAGAAACTTAGTTTCATTGACAGCCAAATGATTTGGTTATCTATACATATTACGGGTTGCCCTGCATTTTTATTTCGATCTGTTTGGAAATTCATGTGTATTGTTGTTTTGGGGATTAACTATTAGCCTTTTGTAATATCTTTTGCAGATGCAGTGAGATTTCCTTCTTTATTTCCTTCAATCAATAGACTGGTGTCGTCTGCAAACAGAACAGGTTCAGAATCCCTAACGTGTGATGGGAAATCATTAATGTATACCAAAAAAAGAAGGGGACCTAAAATAGAGCCCTGTGCAACACCATGACTTAGTCAACATGGTTACGAAAGGCATACCTGGAGTTCATTTCCTTCCATGTACTTAATTTCAGTTACCTGAGAACAATATTCCAAATATGATTTACATCTACATCTACATCCATACTCCGCAAGCCACATGACAGTGCGTGGTGGAGGGTACCTTGAGTACCACTATCAGTTCTCCCTTCTGATCCAGTCTCGTATTGTTCGTGGAAAGAAGGACTGTCGGTATGCCTCTGTGTGGGCTCCAATCTCTCTGATTTTATCCTCATGGTCTCTCCGCAAGATATACGTAGGAGGGAGCAATATACTGCTTGACTCCTTGATGAAGGTATGTTCTTGAAACTTCAACAAAAGCCTGTACTGAGCTACTGAGCGTCTCTCCTGCAGAGTCTTCCACTGGAGTTTATCTATCATCTCCATAACGCTTTCGCGATTACTAAATGATTCTGTAACGAAGCACGCTGCTCTCCATTGGATCTTCTCTATCTCTCCTGTCAACCCTATCTGGTATGGATCCCACTCTGCTGAGCAGTATTCAAGCAGTGGGCGAACAAGCGTACTGTAACCTACTTCCTTTGTTTTTGGATTGCATTTCCTTAGGATTCTTCCAATGAATCTCAGTCTGGCATCTGCTTTACCGATGATCAACTTTATACGATCATTCCATTTTAAATCACTCCTAATGCGTACTCCCAGATAATTTATGGAATTAACTGCTTCCAGTTGCTGACCTGCTATATTGTAGCTAAATGATAAGGGATCTTTCTTTCTATGTATTTGCAGCACATGACACTTGGCTACATTGATATTCAATTGCCATTCCCTGCACCATGCGTCAATTCGCTGCAGATCCTCCTGCATTTCAGTACAATTTTCCACTGCTACAACCTCTCGATATACCACAGCATCATCCGCAAAAAGCCTCAGTGAACTTCTGATGTCATCCACAACGTCATTTATGTATATTGTGAATAGCAACGGTCCTACGACACTCCCCTGCGGCACACCTAAAATCACTCTTACTTCGGAAGACTTTTCTCCATTGAGAATGACATGCTGCGTTCTGTTATCTAGGAACTCTTCAATCCAATCACACAATTGGTCTGATAGTCTGTATGCTCTTACTTTGTTCATTAAACGACTGTGGGGAACTGTATCGAATGCCTTGCGGAAGTCAAGAAACACGGTATCTACCTAAGAACCTGTGTCTATGGCTCTCTGAGTCTCGTGGACGAATAGCGTGAGCTGGGTTTCACACGATTGTCTTTTTCGAAACCCATGCTGATTCCTACAGAGTAGATTTCTAGTCTCCAGAAAAGTCATTATACTTGAACATAATACGTCTTCCACAATTCTACAACTGATCAACATTAGAGATATAGGTCTATAGTTCTGCACATCTGTTTGATGTCCCTTCTTGGAAACAGGGATGACCTGTGCCCTTTTCAAATCCTTTGGAACGCTATGCTCTTCTAGAGACCTACGGTACACCGCTGCAAGAAGGGGGCAAGTTCCTTCGCATACTCTGTGTAAAATCGAACTGGTACCCCATCAGGTCCAGCGGCCTTTCCTTTTTGAGCGATTTTAATTGTTTCTCTATCCCTCTGTCGTCTATTTCGATATCTACCATTTTTTCATCTGTGCGACAATCTAGAGAATGAACTACAGTGCAGTCTTCCTCTGTGAAACAGCTTTGGAAAAAGACATTTAGTATTTCGGCCTTTAGTCTGTCATCCTCTGTTTCAGTACCATTTTGGTCACAGAGTGTCTGGACATTTTGTTTTGATCCACCTACCGCTTTGACATAAGACCAAAATTTCTTAGGATTTTCTGCCAAGTCAGTACATAGAACTTTAATTTCGAATTCATTGAACGCCTCTCGCATAGCCCTCCTTGCACTACATTTCGCTTCGCATAATTTTTGTTTGTCTGCAAGGCTTTGGCTATGTTTATGTTTGCTGTGTAGTTCCCTTTGCTTCTGCAGTAGTTTTCTAACTCGTTTGTTGTACCATGGTGGCTCTTTTCCATCTCTTACGCTCTTGCTTGGCACATACGCATCTAATGCATATTGTACGATGGTTTTGAGCTTTGTCCACTGATCCTCAACACTATCTGTACTTGAGACAAAACTTTTGTGTTGAGGCGTCAAGTACTCTGAAATCTGCTTTTTGTCACTTTTGCTAAACAGAAAAATCTTCGTACCTTTTTTAATATTTCTATTTACGGCTGAAATCATCGATGCAGTAACCCCTTTATGATCACTGATTCCCTGTTCTGCATTAACTGTTTCAAATAGTTCGGGTCTGTTTGTCACCAGAAGGTCTAATATGTTATCGCCACGAGTTGATTCTCTGTTTAACTGCTCAAGGTAGTTTTCAGATCAAGCACTTACAAAAAATTTCACTGGATTCTTTGTCCCTGCCACCCGCTATTAATGTTTGAGTCTCCCAGTCTATATCCGGCAAATTAAAATCTCCATCCAGAACTATAACATGGTGGGGAAATCTACTCGAAATATTTTCCAAATTATCCTTCAGGTGCTCAGCCACAACATCTGCTGAGCCAGGGGGCGTATAGAGACATCCAATTACCATGTTTGAGCCTGCTTTAACCGTGACCTTCACCCAAATTATTTCACATTTCGGATCTGCGGCAATTTCCTTCGATACTATTGCAGTTCTTATCGCTATAAACATGCCTCCCCCTTCACTGTCCAGCCTGTCTCTGCGGTATACATTCCAACCTGAGTTTAGAATTTCATTACTGTTTACATCTGGTTTCAGCCAACTTTCTGTCCCTAGTACTATGTGGGCATTGTGACCGTTTATTAATGAGAGCAGTTCTGGGACCTTTCTATAGACACTCCTGCAGTTTACTATTAGCACATTAATATTATTATTATTATTATTCCCTGTTGCATTTTGCCTGCTCCTACCTTGCCGCATCTCAGGAGGCATCTTGTCGGGCCTAGGGAGGGAATTCTCTAACCTAAAAAACCCACATGTGCACTCCACACGTACTCCACTACCCTTGTAGCAGCTTCCTGCATGTAGTGCATGCCTGACCTAATCAGGGGGACCCTACATTTCTCCCATTTAGTCCACTGATTTGGCACACCTCTTACACCATACTGTTCAAGCTTCCTCAGGAGCACAGAATGATCAATCACATCAAAAGCTTTTGTTAGGTCCAAGAATAAATTAAGATATTGTCTACTGCATTTAAGACATGGTTTATCAGGTGGAAAGTGGCTGTTTCAGTTGATTGCTGTCATCTGAAGTCATGTTGACATCTTGAAATAATATTATTCTTGTCTAAGAATGTAGTTAGCTGTGAAAGGAACACTTTTTCAATAATTTTCGAAAAACCTGACAGTAGAGACACAGGCCTATAGTTACCCATACATTGATGATCACCTTTTTTTTTATATAGGGATATTACTTTTGCCATTTTCAGCTGCTGTGGGAAGACACTACATGATAAGTAAGAATTGAATATATCTAAGTAAGGGAGAGAGTATTTGTCTTGCTGTTATTTTTATAATATAGTCTGGAATATCATCAATACCAGTTGAATAATTACTCTTCTATGGTTAATGGTATTTAGGAGCAGTTATTTCCATGACATATTAGGTGGATCACCAAATTTTTCCTTCACTAATTTTCCAGCAACAGTTGCATAAGAAGAATTGAAGCTGTTTGCAACTGCCCTTGGGTCAGTGACATTCTTGCCATCATGTGATATCACAATATTTTTGTGAGTTGTCTTCTTCCCTGTAAGATCCTGCAAAGCTTTCCACATGGACTTAGTTTTATTGTATGACTTCATAAAATAATTGTCATTTTCCTTAATTTTTGCCTCTTTTATGACATTTTTCGAAACTAGCTTGTATCTTTTGAAATAACTAAGAAATTCGGGATTACTGTCAGTTTTTGACAGGAGAAAAAGTTCACTCTTCCTTTTACAAGATACTCTAATGTCTGATGTAATCCAGTTTTTGAATCTATCTGTGTTTCTGGAAATCACTTTCCTTTGTGAAAAAGCTGTGTCAAAGTTATGCTTGAAAATGTTCAAAAAGTTTTCCAACTTTTCGTTGGTATCGTATACTTCTCTCCAGGATTGTTTGCTGATTAGGTACTGGAAGTATTCAGTATTTTTCTTACTATAAATCCTTTTATGGATAATATTTTGTACACTGATCGAAATGTGATTTACAGGTATGATTAATAATTGTGAAAGGTGGTGACTATAGCCGGTATTGAAGTTTTCTGATGTACCCTTGTCCATGTTTACACATACCTGATCAAGGAGAGTGACAGTTTTTGTTACATATGTTGGAGAGCTAACAGTCAGACAAAGATTGTAAGCTTTTATAATGTTTAACACCTTTTCCCTGTGAAGGCTGTGGTTCAGAAAGTCAGTATTAAAACCTCCACACAGTACCACTGTTTTCCCAGTTGTCTTGAGTTTGCCTAAAGCAAGGTCCAGTTTTTTGGAAAAAAAACACTTGTGTTGCTAACAGGAGATCTATACACACATAAAATAATAGTTTTTTCAGACATTAACTCAACAGCTGAGATTTCAAAGTCTCTTTCACACCCTAGTTTGCAAACATCTTATAATTTATATTTTCTTTTACATATATACAAGTTCCCCCATGTTCTGATTCCATTCTACAAGAGCAGTTTGCAAGATTAAAATGCAATATTTTTAAGTATAGAAAATACTCATTTTGTAACCAGTACTTGCAAAAACATAAAATTGGTACATCTTTCCATTCCATTTTGAAGGCTATGAATAGCACTAACATTCATCAGAATTTCACGGAACTATAGAGGCTGAAGCGAGGCTACCACACTTGTCCCAAAAAAAATCTGCATCTTTTCAACTGAAACTGATCATGAATAAAATGTGTTGCATTATTTATAGAATGCCACTCATATATTAGAACTAAATTACATGTCTTATTATACAACAGTCAAAATACCTAACTGATCTATGTTTCTGTGTGTATTTTTGACTCTATACAAACATTTGCTTGTGGTTAGTACCACTTGCATATCATGTCACAACACTCATTCCTTCACCATTAACACAACTGACACTTATTTACACCTTACCCATCAATAGCATATTCCCTCTCACTCATCCTCACACCTCTGTTCACATCTCTTAAAACTTTGTATCTCTAGTATCTACTCTGACCTTGTTTAGTTCATTCCTAAATGAGTTGTATGTAACAACATTCAGTGACTTAACCAACTTAACTATTATTAGTTTTAACTGGCAACTTCATTTTGTTCTAAGGAGATTTGTGGCTCCTACCTTGCTCTTTGGAGCCTATGTGAAACTATGTGCTCATGGTCTCTTCCTTATTCTATGTAAGTACTGGGGCTATGTGCTATGTACTATCATAAAATGAACCATACCTCTACTGGGGATGATGTGAGTCATTTTTAGTCTATTACACCTTTGGCAAAGGATTGTTGGACCAGTCACCATTAGGGGCAGAATACAGAACTTTATCTTTATTTGCCTTATGAGACATTGATATTAGTAATATCTTAATATTTGAAAATCAGTATATCTTTCACAAGAAAAAATAATTTACATTATTTACTATATGGACCATCTCAGTCATACAATAATTACACACATTCACTCTCATTTATGCTAAAAAGTTCACAAACTGAGGAGAATTAATTCTGAAACAGTCTTTAAATTTGCTCTGGAATTTCAGCGGTTCAAGAGCAAGACTTTTGATTTCCCTACATAGAGCATTGAAAAATTGTGTCTGAGCAATTTACTCCTATCTGATAAGAGTAAAATTTGTCTGGTTACTATGTAAGTCCTGTTTTGATCTCATATTGTCATCGTGATGTGCACTATAGGTTTTGAAAAGATAATTGGTTTTTATTAATGAAACAAAAGTGAGAAGATACACTGAGACGTTATTGAAAAATCCTGTAGTTCCTGAAAAAGGCTCTTCCAAGAGCACCTTGGATGAACACCATTCATAATGTGTATAACTCTCTTCTGAGTGACAATTTTTTATTTTTATTTCTTACCATGTGCTGATTACCCCAAAATATGAAGAGAACAATGCATGCAAATATGCAAAGCAAGCAGACTTGATGGCATTCTGATGTGTAGAGAATGTAATTGTGTGTAAGGCAAAAGCTGCAGAATTAAGTTTTTTTTTTTTTTTTTTTTTTTTTTTTTTTTTTTTTTTTTTTTTTTTGGAAAAGGGGGGTGGGGGTCTTTGATATAGTTGGACCAATTTAATTTTCTATCAATGCACACATCCAAAAACTTTGCTGAGTTCATTTGCTGTTTTTCTTGTCCATTACATTTTATATGTGTCTCCTCCTGTTCTTTCTGTCGCACAGAATTGTACACTCTTTGACATAAAACTTGACCGGCGGCCGGCCGCTTCAGAGGCTAAGTCCGCGCCGATCGCGACATGGGACAAAAGAACTGGCCAACTCGCTAATTCTCTAAGTCCGGTTATCTGCACAATCTGGCAACACTGTAGACTGCGGCACTTCCTGGAGGAAAACTTGTCCCATGATAGAGAAACTCTAGGCTGATTACGCCTGTGGTCTAGCGGTAGCGTGCGTTGTTTCTGTTCATAATGTCAGTGGATCGAGAGCAGCTGGCATAAAATATTTTTATAGCCTCTTCTGTCTGAATGCTGAAGACGTGAATGTAATGGTAGCGCAGATTCAATCTATTTCGCTTTGTGACACACCGATATCAAAATTTTATCCAGTAACGATTTTGCGGCAGATTTCCTGCAGACTGTCCTCCTCTGGACGCCGTATGCGGCAAAGCTCCGGGATCCATTTGCTGGCTACTGGCAGCGGCCGTGGCGACAGCAGCGGCGCTGCACTCCCCCGTTCTTTATCGAAAGCGCCTGCTACCGCTCATCGCTTTTGATGATTTAAAACGCTTTATTATTAAACGTTGCTCCACAGAAAATTTCTACAATTTCCATTCACGCTCAAAAGCAACGGAGACAGACGCCCTGATTAGTAGGCGGGTATTATATTACATTAATCGGCAAGAGCTGAGTATGGCCCGAAATTAATTTTATAGACTGGGACGAAATTAAACCACCTCACTACATTCGATGAATCTATAAATGCTTCATACCTCGTTTCTTTTCCTTTCAAACTCAATTATTTGTGCAACTTTTGGTCAATGTTTGGATGTTTTCGTCAAGCCAGAGTGAGCGTCTGTGGTGTAAAGTGTATTACAGTTCTTGTTTCATTCCTTATGGTAAGTCTATGCGATAAACTGTGTGAATACCTTGCAATGCATGCTCTGTAGCAGTGCAGGAACACTGCACATTTGGAGTTCCATGTATGGGTTCATGAAGTATTAATTGTTGATCGGAAGTGATAGTTAAGGTCATCAGATTTAAACCAGAAAAATTTGTCGTTTTGAAGGTTTCAGAGAACGGAAAGGAATTGCTAACGCCGGTGTTAGAAAAGTCTACAGTTAAATGCTATTGCAAAAATTTAGAAGCAGGGAACTACATTAATGAACATGTGCACTTCATAAACAACCTTCTGACATGTTAGACCTATATGACGAACAAAGCTCAAATTTATATCGTTGACAGTTGGTTTGAATCTTTTCAGGGTCTATTTTACAGTGAAGCACCTTGGAATTTGCAAAGCAGAAATCCATGATATTAACTTAATTTACTAAGTCGAAATCGGACGAAGATTGATGTTTAAAGGCATTCTTCAGATTTCGCATAAGAAATTTTTACTAGCAGTTTGCAACTCCATTAATTAAAATGGAAAATAAAAGGTTGTAGTCAGCGGCTTCTACCGTGATTCGAACTGCTATGTTTTATAGTACAAGCACTGCAACGCACAAGGTAACCTCTGAGCTAACGACACACTGGCGGCCAGAGGCGGAATATAGTCACTGCGATGTTGCCTGAGCCTCAAAACGCAACCTTAAACACACGAACAGAGGAGGTGGAGATTACTGTTTTAACGTCCCGTCGACAACGATGTCATTAGAGACGGAGCACAAGCTCGGATTAGGGAAGGATGGGGAAGGACATCGGCCATGCCCTTCCTAAGGAACCATCCCGGCATTTGCCTGAAGCGATTTAGGGAAATCATTGAAAACCTAAATCAGGATGGCCGGGCGCGGGATTGCACCGTCGTCCTCCCGAATGCACACACAAACAGGTGTTACTTATGTGAAGAACGCCGTTCTTGGAGTCCAGAAATTAAATATACTTTCTAATTGTGTCATCTTGCAGTGGATTATATCGTACGAGTCTTCGATGTGGAAAACGAATGTCAAGTGAATTTAGCGAGGTAACGCCGACCTACACCCGGAAGTAAATGCAATATCAGAGTGTTGACAAATACTTGCTACGACGCTGCCATTTCTAGGCTCTCTGACGAGGCAGCTCTTCAGCGAAATGCTTGCCGTGATTCTCCGATACGGTTCTTCAGAGTGGAGACGCGCGCGCACGTTTGGTTTTTATGCGGCGTTCTCCCCTGATGGTTTCTGACGTCGCCTTGTGGGCTATGTATACATATGAGACATTCAATTATCATTAATCCAGAATGATACAAGTTTCAGCTTCCGGCGTGGAAGAAGGCTGTTGACGCCGACATTATATCATTTCAACGTAGGGAAAGCAAAACGGATCATTCAATGTTTCTCATTCAACATAAAGCATGTGAGATAATTTTCCGTAACGTTCATAATCATCTAAAAATACAAACGAAGTAAAAATACACCGGAAGCTTATTCGAATTGAATATAACGCTTTGCACCTCGATGTCGAATTTGTCCACTTGCAATCTTTTGCAGCATACACATAGAATGTCATGATTACCACGAGAATGAAGAAATATGTTGGTAAGGATGGAAGCAAGAAGAGACGCAGTCAACAAATACTCTATTCCTCATGGCATTCATTTCATTTGACACGTAAGAAGAGGTAAAGCGGGAATTTACTTTCGTTAACACGAAAGATATGCCGCACATATAGATAACGAGGAAGTCTGCGTCTTCATACGTTTCCTCCTTGAAATCTGTATGCTCTATTATATACTAAGTAGCCCGATCATTGTTTCAGTAATGTTATCCTCTTGTTTGACCCCGTAACGATGAACAGATTCCAAATGCATGTCTCCCTTCCTGGGTTGTTTTTTGTGTTTTATTGCTTGGAATTCCTGAAGCAGACCACTGTGCCTTCCCCCCTCGTGGGTTAGGTCTCAAAACTAAACCGCTTTGTATCCAATGGCATAATTTATTCAGACAGCATCAGCATAAGACTATCAAACAAAGCCTTCCATTTACAGTTGCAGCACTCTAACCAGCACTGACCAAAGTGTAATCCACGGTCATGGTCCTAAATTACCAGCTGTCTGCTACTGTGGCAAAGTCCGTACTACACTGTCGATTCCGCAGCACCATTTTATCTGGTAACATTGTGTAGTTGCACAGTTGTGCTACCAGGTCTGTCCTCACACTGTTAACTTAATGTATCTCACTTCTCCTGTAGCGTAGATCACGAGGAGCCGAAGTAAATGAGTGTATTCTGCATGACGTAACATTCGGTATTCCCTTCTTTCATAGCCACTCTTCGTGTGCATCGATACCAAATAGGAATGTGAAAACTCTTGCGAGTGAGAGAATGACAATAACAATCGTAACAAGAACAAGCAAATAATGAATGATGTTTATTCCAATGCAGAACGAGAATGGCTTTAAATATAAAAATCTGTATCTATATCTATATCCATATCTATTGATCTTTGAGTTGGCACAATGCAAATATATTCTTAGCATTTAGTTACTGAATTTAGTTCTGGATGTTTGCAGAGAAAAGGAAAAATCGGTACTTCTCGCTAGTGTAATATAATGTGAACCAGCAACTACCCTTTCCTTAGAACACGACTCAAGCAGGTCCTCAAGTAGGTAGCAAGGCACTGCTGCATTCTGTTCCCTGACATTGCTCTGATGACGGTTAATGCAGATAGTTCCGATTATGAAATACAAAACGTATTGCAGGTTAGTTCCTAGGATAGTAACATTAAATTTGCGTTGTAGACGGCACATGAACGTGACGACTATCCATATTACTCATCAACATAAAAAGACAATATTTTGGGAATTTAGCAGGATTACTCAAAATGAATTCTGAAATTGGGTGACTGACTGCACAGGTGCTAAACGTCGTCAAGAGTATACGATGTCCTAATCGCATTAGGAATATGAAGAACGTCTTCGACAGCTCGCAACTTTCACATTGCTATCTCCACCCTACTCCAGACAGCCCTCGGTGGAGTTGCACTACGTTGCCGATGTTATGGAAGGCCTTCAAACCGACAACAGACCACATATTGAAAAATACAAGCGAATTCTCTTTCAGCGTAAGCTTATTGTAACTAATCTAAAAATTATTGGAGAGGAACATTGTCCTATTCAAAAAAAGTAAAATGTTACACACTGTTGACGTCAAACGGACATTATCTATGTCCTGTCTTGTGTCCTACTCATCTATAATATCAAGTGTACTATGAAAATGATTATATATAATGGATGATAGGGTAATGAATTGATACCAGATGGTGGGAGCCGGCCGGAGTGGCCGTGCGGTTCTAGGCGCTTCAGTCTGGAACCGCGTGACCGCTACGGTCGCAGGTTCGAATCCTGCCTCGGACATGGATGTGAGTGATGTCCTTAGGTTAGTTAGGTTTAAGTAGTTCTAAGTTCTAGGGGACTGATGACCTTAGAAGTTAAGTCCCATAGTGCTCAGAGCCATTTGAACCATTTGAACTATTTAACACAAAATGACATTAAAAATTAAAGTTATTCACAAGCAGCTAGTTGAGAATATGTATGAACATTAAATGACACGACGAACTGAAATAATATGACGAAGAGTTCAGCGCTCACTGGGAATAGAGCCCCACACATATCGTTGTTGACTACACACAAAAAGACGTCAGCTACCGAATTTTTCTCCACCAGCTGCTCAGAATAGCATCTTGAACTTACAGTCATCTCGCAAATAGTTCTGTGTCTCACTGGGAGTTAAAAACGTCAGATATCGTTTGTGTTGACAACGAATGAAAATACATTAAAAATCAAAATTATTATCCACCAGCAGATAGGTGTTCTCATGATAGAGCTTGATAATACATAATTAAATCTTTAGTGCCGGGCCAGGATTCGATCCCATTCACGCGTAATATGTGAAGGTGTTGAGGAATCTGCAGTTTTGAACAAACAACAAATTGTAGCCGAGCTGTATTGCCACGAAGGGATCAAATTCCGCGTTAAGCGCGGTCTGAGTTGCATTCCCAGTTTATACCCAATTTTATCGACATACAGAAGCTCAAATAAAAGATGGAATAAGTGTCCTGTGACCATACATAGCGTTTGTGTCGTCACTTGAAATAAATAACTAGTATAAGAAAGGTTACTGGTGATAGAGTTTCTACATGTCGCCACTCCAGACTTTATTGTGGTTCAACCTACCGTCTACTTGGTAAAGAAGGAATATCATCTTTAATGTGAATTTTCAGACCACGCAGCCATTACATCTCCTTCACTTGGTGTAGCCAGGAGAGAATGGAATCTGTCTCTCCCTATCTAAAATCATTGGCGGAAGTGGGAATCGAACCCAGACCATAGGTATAACAACCTACCATCCGTCCAACAGACCACGAAATCCTCTTCTCTGCGAGTCATTTTTCTATCGAAACGCAGTTGCGCCACACTGGATGAGAATTCTGACACACAGGCTCCCTGTAGTAATTTGCAGCATGTTCAGTAAATTCATTTACTTGGTTGACCGAATCACCATGAACTAGCTGCCTCGGCTACCCAGTGCATACATTCGACTATTTTGTAATCACAGAAATAAAATCACGTAACTGCCACCTACACACAACTGCCAACAGTGTAGGATGCAGAAGTTTAAATAGGAAGTGTTCCTTTCCACTTGAGCTATTCTATTGCGCTATCTGTTACTAGAAAACGTCGTTCAGTCCAAAAGAAAAGCTGTAACTGTTTGTCTCTCAGAAGTCAAGACCTGGCCATATGCATAATCTCACAGTGCTGTGGAATCCAAAAGTTCTGGAGGAATAGTTGCCGAGCTCTGGAGCTGCTGTAGCTACGTGTCAGCTTGTAGCATAGATAAGATGTCGCAAGTTCGAATACATTCAGTGCTACATTTTTTAAAACGCAATTCTGCTCTCTGCTGAAGGTATCAATCTAATGGAACTTTGAACATAATTCCCTTCACTTCTCAACCCAGAGTAGTCGCATGTGGAAAAAGGGCTAACTACTGTGACATTTTGTTCTATTCAGGTTTAATAGACAGCAGGCAGCAGATGCATCTCGAAGATGTGCAGGGAGAGCGCATCGTGCCATAATATGTCAGAAAAGTATTTTCTACATTAGCCGTCGTGTGGTAGTGATATTTTATTCTTCTTCAAACTTTGTTTGACAGCTTTAACTCAGAACAAGTTTTCTACATGCATGTAATCAATAAACTGCATGTGCATTGTCAGACTGTCATAGGTAACATCTGAGAATTCGCATATATCGTTGATGATTAATTTCTCTCTCATGTTTACTATTGTTTTAACAACACTAAAGGAAACCTTACGAAAATTGTGCACTGTATTATAAGAAATGAAATAAAACTAACCATGATAACCTTACGACGAACGTATCTGTACACAAGCATGCCTCTATCGACACGAATTAGTAAACTACTACTCACTTAGATTTTGATTGGGTCTGTGTTTAATTGGTATGCTGTGTCATACTCAAGAGGTATGCAAATGTGGCATTTCATAAATATAGTTACGTATTCCTAGAAACCCAAAATTCGCTTGTCAGCAGCGGAAAGAGGCCTTACCTGTTGTGCAGCATTGTAAGTTTTTCAACATTGCACTATGAGCTGAAAGCATTTTCTTGCGATTTCCTTATTGATGTTTGATCTGACTGCTTGTAGCTCTTTCACAGAAGGGATAAAAACGTTACAGTCAGTGAGACTGGAACTGCGAACCGTAACAGACGCTTTTTCACAGGTCAGCACGTTACCACAGAGCTGGCGAGGAGGTATGGGTCTTAGCTTCCTATTACGAGGGCAATAGTAACTAGAAATCGTAAACCGCTATTTGAAGGTCGAGATTAGTTGCGGTTTCCACCTGAAACGACTTTCCTGGGCGGAAAACCGTAAATTTTCAATCTTTTGTTACCCTTCAAGCGATAATAACTCAGATTATTCAATGGAAATGACAGGTAAAATCAAGTGAACTTTGAGGCTTAATTCCGTGCACACCAGGAAGTAACTCGTCGATCACACAGTTGCCAAACATACGTTGCCTTGTTGCCAAATCTCAGTTACAGTACCAGCAGGAAGAAGACGAACCGATGTGATCCTACAGCGGTCTGGGAAGTGACCATAGCTGGTGTCTCCAAGTCACGGCTGCTACGGCCTGGAATACGTAATGCGTCTGATTCGCTTTCTGTAACTAGGTTTAGGGACTGGAGCGTAGTTACTAATAATACCCAGAACTGACTGCAAACTGAGCATCATAAATCAGTAACTCTCATTGTTGTTTTTATATTTCTTTCGTAAGTGTACTCAAAACTAAGAAAGTCATTCACAGGCGTTTTCGTGCCTCGCCGATAGTCGAGCACAACATACAAATAAAAATAAAAAAGAATGTGTGTGTGTGTGTGTGTGTGTGTGTGTGTTTGTGAGAGAGAGAGATAAATAAAAAGCAATGAGAGAGAGTGTAAAAAATGGTTGTAAAGAAATTGAATCATGGTATTTAAAGAAATCTTTCATTAAAATGACACGTTCCACATCATTACGAAATGTCGTATTCATGATCTATGGAACAAGAGTTAATCTAATGTAATCTAATCTAATCTAATCACATAATATTGATGATTAGCCATGAAGAGTCATGAATTACCGAAATTTTGGCCAATACCAGTAACCAAATCTAAACTTGAAAATAAAAGACGACTATTTTTGTAATAAACCGTGACTCCTATCAAGACCCTTTCGTCCCTGTTATCTAACCACGAAAGATGTCTGATATACCTCCATTCTGAAGTAACAAAGTGTGCATGCATTTAAAGATGAAGTGCATGATGTGAAGTTCTGTGACGGAGATACGAACCCAACACGTAATCCGATTGTTAACTAAGAAAAATCAAATGTTACGTATCGGTTTTTCTTACGAGCCGCTAGGTGTCTGAATCTAAAATAAGGATACAAACTTTTGCGCCTAAGCGACAATCGAACTGCCCACCTACCGTGCATCCACGAATATAGCTTAAGTATCAGTTGCTTACTCATGAACAGTAAGATGTGTGCGTGTTTGACCAGAAATAACGACACCTGTTGCGATTGTTGGAAACACATGAACAGACATTGAAATTGCGCGTTAATTTTCACTAGCAGGTGGGTGTGCACTTGATAAAGTTAGAAATGAAATTATGAATATTTTTGTACTGGATCAGGTTTCAGACCCACATACTTACCTTTGGAGGAGACCTAGAGAAGACTGCAGTCTTGGGAAAAGGAACGAAATGACTGAACTATACTGTTCCGAGAGATTCAGATCCTCGAAAGAGGAGATACGAATTCGAATCACAGTCCAGCACCAAATTTTTAAACGTCTCTAGTTCAATCAAGTACAAGTAAAATAAGAGCCCTGTCCCTTTAAATGGCTATCGGTTCATCAAATAAAATAAAATTTTCTAATGTAAGTAAGCTTACTGGCGACTGTATTTCTGTTTACCATGACTTCCGCTGTGTCATTTCCCAACGTAAACCGGCTCTGCCCAGTTGGTAATGAGGGAACGTGATGTTTAACGCGGATTCTGGATTATAACGTCTTTCTCTTGAGGTTACCAGAGGTAAAATAAATCTGTTTGTGCCTCTTAAAAGAAAATGCCTGAACCCACGCATTGCACCTGTGATAGCTCGTTCCACCATACCATTGTGGCCACATTACCCAGCCCCAAGAGTGTGCTGTAACGGATGATGTGCTTAGCTTACAAAATTAGTCACGGTGGAAAAAATGCGGGTCTATTAAATGGTCCAGTAGAAGCAAGCTTCTGACGCAGAGATTATGCTATTCTCATGTCAGCAGGATGTAAAGACTCTTCTAGGCATCATAGGCTGGATGTGAAGCCATTTTGATTTTTCACAAATTCAGCAAATTTCTTAGTTCGAGAAAATCCACTGTGAAGTGTGAAGTTGCCGGATAATTCGATTATTACTGTTATTATTAATATCATTTTATTCATACCGCTGCTGTAACACAAGTGCTTGAACATCATTTAATGCCTTTTGGTCACTATAGATGTAGTTTCCCAAGAACAGGTTCTTTCCCTGTCTACGGAATCCTTTTCATGTTAATATCAAACACCAGCAATTACCTGTAGATTACTTTAAAACTAAAGTAATTGACGAAGACGTTACTTGGTAACAAAAACGCACTGCCTTTCTTCGTTTACTTTCGCCTAGAAATGGCTATCGAGTACTGACAAACCAAAAGGCAAGAGATCTTACTGCCTTCCGATATACGTTGCTGTTAGTTCTTCCACATGATTCGGTCGACATGACCTGTTTCAAGTTGTGTATGACAGACAGTGTTTTAGTAAATGTATTGTTTCCCTTTGAAATAAACAGAAGTATTTTCATTCTAAGCTGTCCAAGTACAAAATTTTCGCAATATTAGTTCAAATTTAATATTCGCTTCTATAATGTAGGAAAGCATTTCACAGTCGCAAAACTCGCATCCGAAACGTTGAACTTACACTTAGTCGCTGACCATAAATTCTAGCTCAGAGTGACACCAGTTTAAATAACCTAATGTAGCGAAGACTGTTTTCCAGTGCTCTTTCTCACCGGAAAATACGCAATTCACTCATTTGGCTCCATAAGTACACTGTAACAGTAATTTCTGTGTGAAATTTGTCAGTAAGCTTTTGCCTTCCAACCGGCAAAATACGGCAGAGTACGGCCGGTAAACAATTCACAAACCACGATTTAGTGCCAATAAGACGATTTCTTTACAACATTGTCGAAGCTGAGGGAATTTAGTTTCTGCTTAAATCGTCTTAAGCAGCAACGTTCACAGATATCTCAAATAGGAAAAAGCTGAATATCCAGGAACGAAGGTTGTAAAACAAACTTCCCACAGTTTGTGTCAGGTTGATCTTTTCGTCTGATAACACTGCTTAAGTATTTTGTCTAAGAGGTATCACAAGTAGTATCCCTGTTGCTGTGGGAATCATTGGTTGAAAACGAGTTTAACACCAATGGGTACAGTGCTGCTAAATTTTCACAATTATTATCAACCTAAGTCTGAGTTCATCCACAAACTGAGGCGTATTTATAATATTGGAGCTAGACTGTGTATCCTTGTCTTTCTTGAGTGGTCATTGGAAGGCGTTTACACACACGTATACAATACTATGAATACTTCGAACGCTATGGTTAACGTTGCTCTCATAAACTACTTTTTTTTAAATTCTTCTGGGTCTTCAGCGTGCAATATTTGTTGTAGATACAGTCTCAGACCAAAAAATTGACCGCCGAGTCGTTCACGTAAGGTGGACAATACAGTCGTGCTCCTCTCAGAATTCTACGTCTGGCAATATGCTCGATCTAGCAACATGTAGACTGCGGCACTTCCCAGAGGAAGTCTTGACTCCAGTCTTAGTACGTTACTCTTGACTACGACCGTAGTCTTGAGGTAAAACGCGAGACACGCTAATATGATATTGTAGATTCGCTTGAATTACACTCATAGCTTCAGCACCGAGAGGAAAGGGGCGATAAATAATTTGTCGATATGTGCTTTCGGTCGCCAGACGTCATATTAGCTGGTCTCGCGTTTTACCTGAAGACTACGGTCGTGTTCCAGCAGCGGTATGAATAAAATGATAATAATAACAGTAATAATCGAATTATCCGGCAACTTCACACTTCACAGTGGATTTTCTCGAACTAAGAAATTTGCTGAATTTGTGAAAAATCAAAATGGCTTCACATCCAGCCTATGATGCCTAGAAGAGTCTTTACATCCTGCTGACATGAGAATAGCATAATCTCTGCGTCAGAAGCTTGCTTCTACTGGGCCATTTAATAGACTCGCATTTTTTCCACCGTGACTAATTTTGTAAGCTAAGCACATCATCCGTTACAGCACACTCTTGGGGCTGTGAAAAAGCGTCTGTTACGGTTCGCAGTTCCAGTCTCACTGACTGTAACGTTTTTATCCCTTCTGTGAAAGAGCTACAAGCAGTCAGATCAAACATCAATAAGGAAATCGCAAGAAAATGCTTTCAGCTCATAGTGCAATGTTGAAAAACTTACAATGCTGCACAACAGGTAAGGCCTCTTTCCGCTGCTGACAAGCGAATTTTGGGTTTCTAGGAATACGTAACTATATTTATGAAATGCCACATTTGCATACCTCTTGAGTATGACACAGCATACCAATTAAACACAGACCCAATCAAAATCTAAGTGAGTAGTAGTTTACTAATTCGTGTCGATAGAGGCATGCTTGTGTACAGATACGTTCGTCGTAAGGTTATCATGGTTAGTTTTATTTCATTTCTTATAATACAGTGCACAATTTTCGTAAGGTTTCCTTTAGTGTTGTTAAAACAATAGTAAACATGAGAGAGAAATTAATCATCAACGATATATGCGAATTCTCAGATGTTACCTATGACAGTCTGACAATGCACATGCAGTTTATTGATTACATGCATGTAGAAAACTTGTTCTGAGTTAAAGCTGTCAAACAAAGTTTGAAGAAGAATAAAATATCACTACCACACGACGGCTAATGTAGAAAATACTTTTCTGACATATTATGGCACGATGCGCTCTCCCTGCACATCTTCGAGATGCATCTGCTGCCTGCTGTCTATTAAACCTGAATAGAACAAAATGTCACAGTAGTTAGCCCTTTTTCCACATGCGACTACTCTGGGTTGAGAAGTGAAGGGAATTATGTTCAAAGTTCCATTAGATTGATACCTTCAGCAGAGAGCAGAATTGCGTTTTAAAAAATGTAGCACTGAATGTATTCGAACTCGCGACATCTTATCTATGCTACAAGCTGACACGTAGCTACAGCAGCTCCAGAGCTCGGCAACTATTCCTCCAGAACTTTTGGATTCCACAGCACTGTGAGATTATGCATATGGCCAGGTCTTGACTTCTGAGAGACAAACAGTTACAGCTTTTCTTTTGGACTGAACGACGTTTTCTAGTAACAGATAGCGCAATAGAATAGCTCAAGTGGAAAGGAACACTTCCTATTTAAACTTCTGCATCCTACACTGTTGGCAGTTGTGTGTAGGTGGCAGTTACGTGATTTTATTTCTGTGATTACAAAATAGTCGAATGTATGCACTGGGTAGCCGAGGCAGCTAGTTCATGGTGATTCGGTCAACCAAGTAAATGAATTTACTGAACATGCTGCAAATTACTACAGGGAGCCTGTGTGTCAGAATTCTCATCCAGTGTGGCGCAACTGCGTTTCGATAGAAAAATGACTCGCAGAGAAGAGGATTTCGTGGTCTGTTGGACGGATGGTAGGTTGTTATACCTATGGTCTGGGTTCGATTCCCACTTCCGCCAATGATTTTAGATAGGGAGAGACAGATTCCATTCTCTCCTGGCTACACCAAGTGAAGGAGATGTAATGGCTGCGTGGTCTGAAAATTCACATTAAAGATGATATTCCTTCTTTACCAAGTAGACGGTAGGTTGAACCACAATAAAGTCTGGAGTGGCGACATGTAGAAAGTCTATCACCAGTAACCTTTCTTATACTAGTTATTTATTTCAAGTGACGACACAAACGCTATGTATGGTCACAGGACACTTATTCCATCTTTTATTTGAGCTTCTGTATGTCGATAAAATTGGGTATAAACTGGGAATGCAACTCAGACCGCGCTTAACGCGGAATTTGATCCCTTCGTGGCAATACAGCTCGGCTACAATTTGTTGTTTGTTCAAAACTGCAGATTCCTCAACACCTTCACATATTACGCGTGAATGGGATCGAATCCTGGCCCGGCACTAAAGATTTAATTATGTATTATCAAGCTCTATCATGAGAACACCTATCTGCTGGTGGATAATAATTTTGATTTTTAATGTATTTTCATTCGTTGTCAACACAAACGATATCTGACGTTTTTAACTCCCAGTGAGACACAGAACTATTTGCGAGATGACTGTAAGTTCAAGATGCTATTCTGAGCAGCTGGTGGAGAAAAATTCGGTAGCTGACGTCTTTTTGTGTGTAGTCAACAACGATATGTGTGGGGCTCTATTCCCAGTGAGCGCTGAACTCTTCGTCATATTATTTCAGTTCGTCGTGTCATTTAATGTTCATACATATTCTCAACTAGCTGCTTGTGAATAACTTTAATTTTTAATGTCATTTTGTGTTAAATAGTTCAAATGGTTCAAATGGCTCTGAGCACTATGGGACTTAACTTCTAAGGTCATCAGTCCCCTAGAACTTAGAACTACTTAAACCTAACTAACCTAAGGACATCACTCACATCCATGTCCGAGGCAGGATTCGAACCTGCGACCGTAGCGGTCACGCGGTTCCAGACTGAAGCGCCTAGAACCGCACGGCCACTCCGGCCGGCTCCCACCATCTGGTATCAATTCATTACCCTATCATCCATTATATATAATCATTTTCATAGTACACTTGATATTATAGATGAGTAGGACACAAGACAGGACATAGATAATGTCCGTTTGACGTCAACAGTGTGTAACATTTTACTTTTTTTGAATAGGACAATGTTCCTCTCCAATAATTTTTAGATTAGTTACAATAAGCTTACGCTGAAAGAGAATTCGCTTGTATTTTTCAATATGTGGTCTGTTGTCGGTTTGAAGGCCTTCCATAACATCGGCAACGTAGTGCAACTCCACCGAGGGCTGTCTGGAGTAGGGTGGAGATAGCAATGTGAAAGTTGCGAGCTGTCGAAGACGTTCTTCATATTCCTAATGCGATTAGGACATCGTATACTCTTGACGACGTTTAGCACCTGTGCAGTCAGTCACCCAATTTCAGAATTCATTTTGAGTAATCCTGCTAAATTCCCAAAATATTGTCTTTTTATGTTGATGAGTAATATGGATAGTCGTCACGTTCATGTGCCGTCTACAACGCAAATTTAATGTTACTATCCTAGGAACTAACCTGCAATACGTTTTGTATTTCATAATCGGAACTATCTGCATTAACCGTCATCAGAGCAATGTCAGGGAACAGAATGCAGCAGTGCCTTGCTACCTACTTGAGGACCTGCTTGAGTCGTGTTCTAAGGAAAGGGTAGTTGCTGGTTCACATTATATTACACTAGCGAGAAGTACCGATTTTTCCTTTTCTCTGCAAACATCCAGAACTAAATTCAGTAACTAAATGCTAAGAATATATTTGCATTGTGCCAACTCAAAGATCAATAGATATGGATATAGATATAGATACAGATTTTTATATTTAAAGCCATTCTCGTTCTGCATTGGAATAAACATCATTCATTATTTGCTTGTTCTTGTTACGATTGTTATTGTCATTCTCTCACTCGCAAGAGTTTTCACATTCCTATTTGGTATCGATGCACACGAAGAGTGGCTATGAAAGAAGGGAATACCGAATGTTACGTCATGCAGAATACACTCATTTACTTCGGCTCCTCGTGATCTACGCTACAGGAGAAGTGAGATACATTAAGTTAACAGTGTGAGGACAGACCTGGTAGCACAACTGTGCAACTACACAATGTTACCAGATAAAATGGTGCTGCGGAATCGACAGTGTAGTACGGACTTTGCCACAGTAGCAGACAGCTGGTAATTTAGGACCATGACCGTGGATTACACTTTGGTCAGTGCTGGTTAGAGTGCTGCAACTGTAAATGGAAGGCTTTGTTTGATAGTCTTATGCTGATGCTGTCTGAATAAATTATGCCATTGGATACAAAGCGGTTTAGTTTTGAGACCTAACCCACGAGGGGGGAAGGCACAGTGGTCTGCTTCAGGAATTCCAAGCAATAAAACACAAAAAACAACCCAGGAAGGGAGACATGCATTTGGAATCTGTTCATCGTTACGGGGTCAAACAAGAGGATAACATTACTGAAACAATGATCGGGCTACTTAGTATATAATAGAGCATACAGATTTCAAGGAGGAAACGTATGAAGACGCAGACTTCCTCGTTATCTATATGTGCGGCATATCTTTCGTGTTAACGAAAGTAAATTCCCGCTTTACCTCTTCTTACGTGTCAAATGAAATGAATGCCATGAGGAATAGAGTATTTGTTGACTGCGTCTCTTCTTGCTTCCATCCTTACCAACATATTTCTTCATTCTCGTGGTAATCATGACATTCTATGTGTATGCTGCAAAAGATTGCAAGTGGACAAATTCGACATCGAGGTGCAAAGCGTTATATTCAATTCGAATAAGCTTCCGGTGTATTTTTACTTCGTTTGTATTTTTAGATGATTATGAACGTTACGGAAAATTATCTCACATGCTTTATGTTGAATGAGAAACATTGAATGATCCGTTTTGCTTTCCCTACGTTGAAATGATATAATGTCGGCGTCAACAGCCTTCTTCCACGCCGGAAGCTGAAACTTGTATCATTCTGGATTAATGATAATTGAATGTCTCATATGTATACATAGCCCACAAGGCGACGTCAGAAACCATCAGGGGAGAACGCCGCATAAAAACCAAACGTGCGCGCGCGTCTCCACTCTGAAGAACCGTATCGGAGAATCACGGCAAGCATTTCGCTGAAGAGCTGCCTCGTCAGAGAGCCTAGAAATGGCAGCGTCGTAGCAAGTATTTGTCAACACTCTGATATTGCATTTACTTCCGGGTGTAGGTCGGCGTTACCTCGCTAAATTCACTTGACATTCGTTTTCCACATCGAAGACTCGTACGATATAATCCACTGCAAGATGACACAATTAGAAAGTATATTTAATTTCTGGACTCCAAGAACGGCGTTCTTCACATAAGTAACACCTGTTTGTGTGTGCATTCGGGAGGACGACGGTGCAATCCCGCGCCCGGCCATCCTGATTTAGGTTTTCAATGATTTCCCTAAATCGCTTCAGGCAAATGCCGGGATGGTTCCTTAGGAAGGGCATGGCCGATGTCCTTCCCCATCCTTCCCTAATCCGAGCTTGTGCTCCGTCTCTAATGACATCGTTGTCGACGGGACGTTAAAACAGTAATCTCCACCTCCTCTGTTCGTGTGTTTAAGGTTGCGTTTTGAGGCTCAGGCAACATCGCAGTGACTATATTCCGCCTCTGGCCGCCAGTGTGTCGTTAGCTCAGAGGTTACCTTGTGCGTTGCAGTGCTTGTACTATAAAACATAGCAGTTCGAATCACGGTAGAAGCCGCTGACTACAACCTTTTATTTTCCATTTTAATTAATGGAGTTGCAAACTGCTAGTAAAAATTTCTTATGCGAAATCTGAAGAATGCCTTTAAACATCAATCTTCGTCCGATTTCGACTTAGTAAATTAAGTTAATATCATGGATTTCTGCTTTGCAAATTCCAAGGTGCTTCACTGTAAAATAGACCCTGAAAAGATTCAAACCAACTGTCAACGATATAAATTTGAGCTTTGTTCGTCATATAGGTCTAACATGTCAGAAGGTTGTTTATGAAGTGCACATGTTCATTAATGTAGTTCCCTGCTTCTAAATTTTTGCAATAGCATTTAACTGTAGACTTTTCTAACACCGGCGTTAGCAATTCCTTTCCGTTCTCTGAAACCTTCAAAACGACAAATTTTTCTGGTTTAAATCTGATGACCTTAACTATCACTTCCGATCAACAATTAATACTTCATGAACCCATACATGGAACTCCAAATGTGCAGTGTTCCTGCACTGCTACAGAGCATGCATTGCAAGGTATTCACACAGTTTATCGCATAGACTTACCATAAGGAATGAAACAAGAACTGTAATACACTTTACACCACAGACGCTCACTCTGGCTTGACGAAAACATCCAAACATTGACCAAAAGTTGCACAAATAATTGAGTTTGAAAGGAAAAGAAACGAGGTATGAAGCATTTATAGATTCATCGAATGTAGTGAGGTGGTTTAATTTCGTCCCAGTCTATAAAATTAATTTCGGGCCATACTCAGCTCTTGCCGATTAATGTAATATAATACCCGCCTACTAATCAGGGCGTCTGTCTCCGTTGCTTTTGAGCGTGAATGGAAATTGTAGAAATTTTCTGTGGAGCAACGTTTAATAATAAAGCGTTTTAAAACATCAAAAGCGATGAGCGGTAGCAGGCGCTTTCGATAAAGAACGGGGGAGTGCAGCGCCGCTGCTGTCGCCACGGCCGCTGCCAGTAGCCAGCAAATGGATCCCGGAGCTTTGCCGCATACGGCGTCCAGAGGAGGACAGTCTGCAGGAAATCTGCCGCAAAATCGTTACTGGATAAAATTTTGATATCGGTGTGTCACAAAGCGAAATAGATTGAATCTGCGCTACCATTACATTCACGTCTTCAGCATTCAGACAGAAGAGGCTATAAAAATATTTTATGCCAGCTGCTCTCGATCCACTGACATTATGAACAGAAACAACGCACGCTACCGCTAGACCACAGGCGTAATCAGCCTAGAGTTTCTCTATCATGGGACAAGTTTTCCTCCAGGAAGTGCCGCAGTCTACAGTGTTGCCAGATTGTGCAGATAACCGGACTTAGAGAATTAGCGAGTTGGCCAGTTCTTTTGTCCCATGTCGCGATCGGCGCGGACTTAGCCTCTGAAGCGGCCGGCCGCCGGTCAAGTTTTATGTCAAAGAGTGTACATAATGAGTGTCTTTGACATTCAGAGTGTCCATTACAGGCAAACCACTTGAGGATATCATTAAGTACACTACTAACAGATGTTTCCATGTTTTTTCCTGCTGTTCTACACTAGGAGAAAAGTATCATCTACAAAATGGGTGCACTTGCTCATCCATGTCCCATTATTCCATGTAACCCACATAATTTTGTTTTATTTAGCAGAATTTCATCAATGACATAGTCAAAAGCCAAGGGTAGGTCACATAGGATTCCAGCTGATGTCGGTTTACTGTTAAGAGATGGCAGAATTTGTCCTGTTAAGCAGAAAATAGAACCATCAGTTGATAGACCATGCTGGAAACCAAACTGACATTGACTGAGAATGTTGTGGCTGTTCAGGTGAGCAACAGTTCCCCTGAAAATCAGTTTTTGTAGAGCCTTAGAGAAACTTGTTAGCAGGGATGTTGGGCATCAGTTTGTTATAGTACTTTTTCACTCTTCTTGAAAAGTGTTTTCACACATGCATATTTAATCTCAGTAGGACAATACCTTGACTTAGGCACTGTGCAGTTGTGTCACATATTTATGAAATCCCTAAGTATCCTTGTGGAATTTATAATATTAGTATCCAAGATTTCCTGATGTGAAGTAGTTTATTTCATGACCAGTTTTGACAGCCTTTTCACACTGGTAACATCGGTTCTTATCAAATCACTGAAGTTAAGCACTGTTGGGCTTGGCTAGCATGTGGGTGGGTGAGTGTCTGGGCCTGCGGAGTGCTGTCAGTGAGCAGGACGCACTCAGCCTTTGTGAGAGCAATTGAGCAGCTATTTGACTGAGAAGTAGAGGCTCTGCTCATGAAAATGACTAGGAGAATGATGCACTGACCACATGCCCCTCCATATCAGCGTATCCACATCCAGTGATGCCTATTGACTGAGGATGACACGGTGGTCAGTCGGTACTGTTGGGCCTTTTGAGGTCTGTTCAGATTGAGAGAGAAGAGTTTATGGCAGTTAAAAGCTGTCATCCCTGGATTCTCAGATCTCCCAGAAATATAATTACACATTAGTCTCCTTGACATACAGAGAACATGCTCCAATTATAATAACACAGCTCTACACTGGCCTGTCAAACACAATAAAACTTGTTAAATAAAATAAGGAGTACAGGAGCAAAAACGGGTACATCAGGTCCTGAGTTCAAGTCGTGGTCTAGCGCACACTTTTAATTTGCCATGAAGATTCATACTGGTGCACACTCCACTGCAGAGTGAAAATTTCATTCTGGAAACTTCCCCGAGATAGGGGCTAAACCATGTCTCTGCAATATCCTTTGTTCCAGGGGTGCTACTCCCACAAGATTTACAGAATAACTTCTGTGAAGTTTGGAAGGTAGGAGACAAGCTACTGGCAGAAGTAAAGCTGTGAGAACAGGTTGTGAGTCATGCTTGGGCAGCTCAATTGGTAGAGCACTTACCTGCGAAAGGCAAACCTCCCAAGTACAAGTCTCAGTCTGGCACATAGTTTTAATCTACCAGGGAGTTTCATAGTGGTGCACATTCCATTGCAGAGAGAATATTTCATTCTGGAAACATTTCCCGGCTGTCGCTAAGCCTTGTGTACACAATATCCTTTCTTCCAGGAGTGCTTGTCCTGCAAGATCTACAAGACATCTTCTGTGAAGTTTGGAAGGTAGGAAATGAGGTACTGGCAGAAATAAAGCTGTGAGAATGGGTCATGATTTGTGTTTGAGTAGCTCAGTTGATAGAACACTTGCCCATGAAAAGCAGAGGTCCTGAATTCGAGGCTCAGTCCAGCATATAGTTTTAATCTGACAAGAACTTTCGTATCAGTGCACACACTACTGAAAACTGAAAATTTCATTCCCATTACATCCATCAGGCTGTACCTAGCCATGTCTCTGCATTATCCATTCTTCCAGGAATGCTGGTCCCCATAAGTTTTGTGGGAGAACTTCTGTGAAGTTTGGAAGATAGGAGATGAGAGACAAAAGGTCCAAATTTTGAGTCTTGGTGTGGCACACAGTTTTAACCTGCTATGAAGTTTCAAAGGCTGAAGGTCACCGAGATATCACTATTGACTGACCTGAAAGATTTAAAGGAATATTTAAATTTATCAGCAAGGTTTATGTACTTTACTGTAAGCAGTTGTGCACAATGATCTGACAGTGTGTTGAGGATTTTACTCACAGTGATACAGCTTCTCCTGCCACTGTCAATGAATATATTGTTAGTTAGGCTATTACAGCTACTTGTCAGTCTAGTGGGAAAGTTAACTATTGCAGTTAAGTTAAATTATTAAGGTGGTGCTGTAGTTCTCTGCTACTGTTAGTTGTAGTTCAGAACTTGATATCAAAATCATCCATGATAATTATATCCTTGTTTGTATTTTTTTTTCAAAAATTGTTCCATCTGGTATACAAAAATACATATTTTCCCTGCAGGAAACTATCAACACTACAACTGTCACATCATTTGTGGTAACTTCAATACCACAGACTTTAAAGAGGCAAGCTATACCATTAATACTTATGTCTATGAAGTTAGATATTGTGTCTGTTTTGGCACAAATTTTAGTCCCATCTTTCTCCTTAGTAGTTCTACAACAGCTTACTGCCAGTATGTAACCATCAGTATGAGGCAAGGGTGCTCATACCTGTGGACCAGGGAGTACTGTGCCCCCTGTCTGTAACAAAGCGCATAAATGTGGAATATGTCTCATAACATGGGTTGAGATGTAATATTTGAGATGAAAGTTTTAGTTTGGCATTACAAAAAATGGAAGTGGAACTGTACATTTACATACATTAAAAATTTTTTTGTTAGAAAAAATGTTCATCTGGTGTTGGATCTCACCTCAAGGTGACATGTGGATAAAAATCAGCACATTATGAAAGATTTGCCATCCACATGGCAACTTGGCATGAGGTCCAATGTAAAATGAACATGTTTCATGACAAAATGATTTTTTAAGGTATGTAAATATACAGTTCGACTCCCATTTCTTACATCTTAACTCATGTTATGAGACATATTCCATGTATATGCACTTTGTTACAGACCTGAATAGGATAGCAAAGTCTGTCAAAACCAGTTGTTTTAAATAAGGAAATACAGGGCTATTACAAATGATTGAAGCGATTTCATAAATTCACTGTAGCTCCATTCATTGACATATGGTCACGAAACACTACAGATACGTAGAAAAACTCATAAAGTTTTGTTCGGCTGAAGGCGCACTTCAGGTTTCTGCTGCCAGAGCGCTCGAGAGTGCAGTGAGACAAAATGGCGACAGGAGCCGAGAAAGCGTATGTCGTGCTTGAAATGCACTCACATCAGTCAGTCATAACAGTGCAACGACACTTCAGGACGAAGTTCAACAAAGATCCACCAACTGCTAACTCCATTCGGCGAGGGTATGTGCAGTTTAAAGCTTCTGGATGCCTCTGTAAGGGGAAATCAATGGGTCGGCCTGCAGTGAGCGGAGAAACGGTTGAACGCGTGCGGGCAAGTTTCACGCGTAGCCCGCAGAAGTCGACGAGTAAAGCAAGCAGGGAGCTAAACGTACCACAGCCGACGGTTTGGAAAATCTTACGGAAAAGGCTAAAGCAGAAGCCTTACCGTTTACAATTGCTACAAGCCCTGACACCCGATGACAAAGTCAAACGCTTCGAATTTTCGGCGCAGTTGCAACAGCTCATGGAAGAGGATGCGTTCAGTGCGAAACTTGTTTTCAGTGATGAAGCAACATTTTTTCTTAATGGTGAAGTGTTTAAACCTCCTCTACCAAGAAACGTGCCAGAACTGCGAGCTCGCATCAACGATGCTTTCGAACTCTTTGATGGGGACATGCTGTGCCGAGTGTGGGAGGAACTTGATTATCGGCTTGATGTCTGCCGAATCACTAAAGGGGCACATATCGAACATTTGTGAATGCCTAAAAAAACTTTTTGAGTTTTTGTATGTGTGTGCAAAGCATTGTGAAAATATCTCAAATAATAAAGTTATTGTAGAGCTGTGAAATCGCTTGAATCATTTGTAATAACCCTGTATTTGTGCAATATTGGCTGCTGAGTATTTTTAGAAGTAAACGGATTGCTCCTTCAGTCTTCTCAAAATGAGAAAATTCAGTCATAGTGTAATCAGGTGTTTTTTTTTTTTTTTTTTTTTCCTTCAAGAAAATAATTTAAAAGTCAGTATTACTTAAGTACTTTTTTATGGCTAGTTACACTACTTGCAATTCACCATTCTCTTCCAAGATATTAAAAACACTTCATACCCCTGGGTCTAGCCAGCCCCCTCCCCTCCATAAAATATCATGTGTGTACCCATGATCTGAGGCATTTCAATTATTCTTGTTACAAGGTGTTCAGTGAGACATTATACATGTGCATTTCTTATAGATTCTGAGTCATTTATGTCATGATTCAAAAGCTCCAATCTGCTCTGACACCCCTGATATTTTGATGAAACACAGTTTTTTTGTTACAGGCATTTCTTACCTTGTTGTACTTTCTTAACTTAATATCTCCCAATAAACTTAACAATTTTAACAGGGAACTGTTTAACAGGTTATTATTCTTGTATTGCCTCCACTTAAACACTGATGAAAATCTGTACTTTCTTCTTTCTGGTTTAATACCATAAAAATCATCACTCACAATAGTTGTTCTTCTTGTCCTATGGCACTTCTTTAAGATGCTTCCAAAGGCTGGGAAATCTTCATATGTGGTAGCCCATAGTTTGTTGTACTAGCTACACTAGCCCTTCTTGTTCTTCAGATTCTTCTCTCACTGCACTGGTTATAATAGAGATTTTTCCTTGCTCTGAGCAAAGAGCATTTCTTGTAGATGGTATCTTTTAACAAGACTCTTACTTGTCCTGTGCTAATAGCAGGTGTGCTGCATTGCAAGTATATGGAAAGTGCAAGCACTTATTTTAGTTCTGGAATGTTTTAACTAGGAGAAAGTGTTTACATGTAGATATAATTTAATTTTAGTTTCAATGTGATATATTTCTACTAGAATTGATGTTTAAGAGAAGACATAATCAGAAGTTGCATGTCTTCACTTTTCTTTACGCCCTCTTACTTGCTAAATTGACCAAAAATTACAGATGAAAAAAACCAGTGTCATAAAATTGTTCATAACTAATTTGTTTATCGACTGTCAAATGAAAAATGTTGTGTGTGTGTTAAGTATGTGATTAAAGCACAGCTTGGATAGTAAGAAGCATTTGATTTTCTAACACAGTAACAAGTGTGTATCACACTTAAGTTTCACACCATTATGCAGTCAGCTGAGCAGTCGGTGAGTGGATAGAATGAAACAGTCCTGGTGGACAGCAGTTACTTTTCTCTTTTTTGAAGGAGTAGGGCGAGGGAGGGAGGAGGAGTAGATATGCAAGTCTCACATGACATGTATTCTGCAATGTGCGACAATTGCATTGAGCTCATTTGCGGCCAGTAAATCAAAACACTACTGAAATTGAAGGTTTATACATTATGTCAGTTTATTATATTTGTCAAATTACAATGAAATAAAATGATTCAGTGCAATTGTCAATTTTAGATGATGCAGGCTGTATTAACACTTTAAAATACTGCTATGCTTACAGTTTTCTGAACAGAAAACATTATGAATTTCTTTTAGTAAGAAAAATAATATTTCCTATGATAAAGGCATGTTTGACAACACAGGAACTATTTTAAATCTTTAACTGTGTCTATGGTTTCTTTAACATGAGCAATATCAAAGATCTATTTGTTACCCTTGTTTCCTTTTGTTATAAATTCCAGGAGAAGTACATTAATCTGCCTTGAATGTGTTTCACAAAATAGAAATGAACAATGATTGATAACTTAATCTAATAATCAGATAATACTGGTGGGCAAGTACAGACTAAATGCTTATCTCCATATATGTCATCTATTCTACCTACACTTGGCCAAATCTTGTTGTCTGCTCGTACAAATGGCTGAAATAAAGAAAAATGCATTTTTTTAATCTATGAAATAGCTACATTCAATATAAATGTTGTAGGAAAGTTCTTGTAGACTGTAAATACTTTATGATTAAGGGAGGCCAATTACTGAAAGCAGAAGCATTGAATCGCCAATAGGCACACACAAAAGGAGGAAAACTTGCTAGGGGTGTGTGTGTGTGTGTGTGTGTGTGTGTGTGTGTGTGTGTGTGTGTGTAAGACAAAATATTAAATGCATACTCTCACTGTTTTCTTAACCCGACGGTAGAAACTCTACTACTTCTATTATACACTTTACTGTGGTACTATGTGCTGACATGACATACAATTCATTACCATATTTTATACCACTTCATGATGATTTGAATTTTTATAGATAATGATAAATCTGTTAGTGGATTAATCACATCTGAAGATGTCAAACTGCCATAACTGGAAATGTTAATATTTTAGTTACTAGGCAATCTTGACAAATAGATTACTACATAAATTGGGTCTAAGACAAAAATAATAATAAAATACAAATAAAAATAAATAAAAATGTTTAAAAAGTCCCACCATGATTCACCATGAAGGAATTATTCAACTGGGACAGAAATCAGTAGATGTGAAGTACGTGTACGTGTACATGTACATGTATGTATACAGACAAACAATTTATTACAATTTCACAAAAATTAGATAATCCCAAGCTGGCTGGAGGGCCCTACTCATAATACTCC
Organism: Schistocerca nitens; assembly: GCF_023898315.1. Lineage (NCBI taxonomy): Eukaryota > Metazoa > Arthropoda > Insecta > Orthoptera > Acrididae > Schistocerca > Schistocerca nitens. Next base: position 561,666,785 of record NC_064616.1, read on the forward strand.
AAACATCACGACTGTGGAGATGTCCAGCAACTGTGCTGGTCAAGATAGGGTCCGGCAAGCATTCAGACAAGCAGTAGAAACTTTTGCCGTGTGCGGGCAAGCATTATCTTGCAGAAATGCAAGTCCAGGATCGCTTGACGTGAAGGGCAACAAAATGGGCCTTGGATATTGTCAACATACTGCTGTGCTGTAAGGGTGCAGCACATGACAACCAAAGGCGTTCTGCTATGAAAAGAAATGGCACCCCAGACAATCACACCTGGTTGTTGGGCCATGGCAGGCAACAGTCAGGTTGGTATCCCACCACTGTCTGGGGCATCTCCAGAAATGTCCTTGGCCTGTTATCTCATTGACTGGAGTAGAATTGTCTTCAGTAATGAGTCCTGCTTCGAACTGAACTCTGATGACCAGCAAAGATATGTCTGGAGATGCCTCAGACAGCACTGAGATACCAACCTGACTTTCACCCAACACACTGTCTGACAACCAGAAGTAATAGTCTGGGTTGCCATTTCTTTTACAACAGGGCACCTTTGGTTGTCGTCTGTGGCACCCATACAGCACAGCAGTACATAAATGATATTCCATGAGCCGTTTTGTTGCCCTTCATGGTACACCATCTTAGTCTTACATTTCAGCATGTTTGCCTGCACATGGCAAAACTTTCTACTGTTTGTTTTCATGCTTGCCAAACACTACCTTAGCCAGAAAGTTTGGCAGCTCTCTCCCCAATTGAGAATGTTTGAAGCATTATGAGCTGGGCTCTTCAACCATCTCATGATTTTGACAATCTAATGTGCCCGTTGGACAGAATTTGGCACTATATCCCTCAGGAGACCATCCAACAACTCTACCAATCAATGCCAAACTGAATAACTGCTCGCAGAAGGACCAGTGCATTACTGACTTGCTCAATTTGTGAAGCTCTTATTCTTGAATAAATCTTTTTTTTTTTTTTTTTTTTTTTTTTTTTTTTTTTTTTTTTTTTTTTTTTTTTTTTTTTGAAATTACAAGCATTCATTTATTTATAAATGTATATCACATCTAAGAATTTCCATTCCATTTGCGCAAGTCCTTTGTGGGGTGGCAAAAATTTAGTTGTGATGGGGGACTGGAATTCATTTGTGGGAAAAGGAAGAGAAGGCAGTGTAGCAGCATAATATGGGCTGGGGACATGAATGAAATGGGAAGGCCCCTGGTAGAATTTTGCACAGAGCATAATTTAATCTTTGCTAACACTTAGATTAAAACCATTAGAGAAAGATATATCCTTGGACTAGGCCTAGAAGCACAAGAAGGTTTCAGAGATATTATATAACAGCAACACAAAGATTTCAAAACCACATTTTAAACTGTAAAACACTGACAAATGAATCTGTGGACTGACCATAATTTAGTGGTTATGACCCACAAATTAAAACAAGAAATTTCAAAAAAGTAAGATATTAAGAAGATGGGCCCTGGACAAATTGAAAGAACCAGAGGATGGTGAGAGTTTCAAAGGGCTCATTAGCAATGATTGACTGAAACAAGTGAAAGGAATATGACAGAAAACAAATGGGTCCTTTTGCGGAAGAAAATAGTGAATATGGCAAAGGTTCAAATAGGCAAAAAGACACAATCCAACAGAAAACCTTTGCCAGTGCATAACACATTGAATTAACTGACAAAAGAAGAAAATATAAAAATGAAGCAGATAAAAAGGAATGCAGATGTCTAAAAAATGAGACTGGCACACAAAGCATGTATCAATAGAGGTCCAATTCAAGGCTAAGGGAAATATTAATGCTGCCTATATCAACATTAAAATGTTCTCCTCCCCCTCTCAGCAAAGCATCCTAATACCGCATATAGCAGCCTTATCTTGTCCCACCATGTTCCTGCATGCTTCCGTAGGCAGCACTAGCATCTTCTTTATTCCCACTACCAACCCAAGCAAAGGTAGCTGCTCTCCTCAGGCACAGTTGCAGTCAAGTCCTAGTACACAGATTTGGCAACAGCCATGTGTGTGTGAGTTAAGCTCCAGTGAATCTGTGTGAGTTTTCCAAGTCTGATAAAGGACTTAGTCCAGTGGATAAATATATATGACATTCATTTTGGGTGTGTGTCTGTGACTCAATGCTTCATCTACATGGTGAGTAGGAATCTATCTTTTTCATATTGTTGTTATTCCATCCTGGATTTTCCATTGTCTGTGCTGGAAGATACAGGGTGACAATTATTGAACTATATGAAGTAAAATCATCATAACTTCTGAAAGGCTTGTGTTATAATGTTAAAACTGCATGGTTGGCTGCAGGGCATGATGGGAATTAGTATGCGCATGCATGGTTTTGTTTAGTGATGAAGTCCACTTTCATTTGAATGGGTTCATCAATAAGCAAAAATTGGCACAGCTGGGGGACTGAAAATCCACATTTCAAAATTGATAAGCCTCGTTACTCTCAATGGGTGACTGTTTTGTGTTCAATGTCCAGTTGTGGAATAATCATTGTGTTATTCCTTGACAACATGGTAACTACCAAATGGTATGTGAAGGTTTTGGAACGTAATTTCATTCCCATTATTGAAAGTGACCCTGATTTCAACAAGATGTGGTTTATGCAAGATGGAGCTTAACCCCATCGAACAGGAGAGTGTTTGATGTCTTGGAGGAGTACTTTTGGGACCGCATTCTGACTCTGGAGTATGCACAGGCCACTGGCATGGGCCTCAATTGGCTGCTATATTCTCTGGCTCTGAACACACGTGACTATTTTTTGTGGGGCTATATTAAAGACAAGGTATATGGCAATAACTCCAAAACCATTGCTGAGCTGAAGACAGCCATTCAGGGGGTTCATCGACAGCATCGATGTTCCAACACTTCAGCGGGTCATGCAGAATTTCACTACTCATGTGCCCCACATCACTGCCAAGAATGGCAGGCATATTTAACATGTCATAAACTAAATCCTAATATCTGTAGGGGCATTTACATGTTGAATAAAGTGTGTGCACACCAAAGTTTGCAAGTAAATTACGATTTTCTTCATATAGTTCAGTAATTGTCACCCTGTGTGTAGTAATGGAAAAGTTAAGATGTTAAGGTCCTTAGAACATTTTTTTCCAATATTCTTTTTGTCCCCTTTCATCAGCAGTGTGTGGTTTATGATGGTAAATATCAATAAGAATTCCCTTCCTGTAGAAATAATAAAAATCTAATCAGTTGCAAAATGGAAGGTTTATTAAAATGCCTTTAACATGGTTTCAACATTTATAAAAACACCTTATTCAGAAGTAGAAATAATAAAAATCTAATCAGTTGCAAAATGGAAGGTTTATTAAAATGCCTTTAACATGGTTTCAACATTTATAAAAACACCTTATTCAGAAGGATTATACATTGTGGGAAAGGTATGTAAAATATAGCCAAAAAGTGTCAGTTAAATCTAAAATGTCACCTCCATAATAATTAAAACATGCACAACATAGTTGTTTTCATTTGGTATTTTCTCACCAATGTACAGCTAGCACAGATTTTGGCTATATTTTAATGTATCTCACACACAACATGAATTCCAGTTGTCAATATCTCCTTCTGAAGAAGATATTTTATTATAAACATGGAAGGCATGGTAAAGGGGTTATAAACCTTCCATTTAGCAGCTGATTCACTGTTTACTATTTTTAAATGAAGAATTCGTCCTACAGTTGCTGCTCCAGCCATGTACAAAATTTTAAAATAAGAATTACTTTGTTCATAATTCATGTATTCACAGAAATTATTCACTACATACACAGACAAAAGGAATGATGACTCATAGATGGTCCACACTTCAGACAGTAATGATGTAATACTTTAAAAGAAAGTTGTGTAATGAAAACTTGTGTTAAACTGACACACCCCACATCATTAAAAATGTTGTATTCATGTTCTATGGAACAAATATTAATGTAATGTAGAAAACATAGAGACTAATGGATGCCCCCATTGCTCTCAATCAGGCTGTATTGAAACATTCTTAAAAGAAATGTTGGCCAAAATATCTACATCTACATCTATACTCTGAAAACCACCATGAGGTGCAAGGCAGAGGGTAAGTCCCATTGTACCAGTTATTAGGGTTTCTTCTGTTCCATTCACATATGGAGCATGGGAAAAATTATTGTCTGACTGCCTCTGTGCATTCAGTCATTACTCTAATCTTATCCTCATGATTCGTGTGTGAATGGTACACAGAGGGTTGCAGTATATCCCTACATTAATAAGCAGCTTGCACAGGATAGAGTAGCATGGAGAGCTGCATCAAACCAGTCTCAGGACTGAAGACCACAACAAAAACATGACAATACAGTCGTTTTCTCTGGTAAGCAGGATGCAACAGACTTTTACGGGTTTCATCGATTCCTTGGTCCAGTTGATATACTTTTATTATTTTATCCTCCATCTGTCCACCCCCAGTAGCTGAATGGTCAGCGCGACAGACTTGCAATCCTAAGGGCCCGGGTTTGATTCCCAGCTGGGTTGGAGATTTTCTCTGCTCAGGGACTGGGTGTTGTGTTGTCCTTATTATCATCATCATCATCATCATCATTTCATTCCCACCAATGCGCAAGTCGCCTAAGTGGCGTCAACTCAAAGGACTTGCACCCGGCGAACGGTCTACCTGATGGGAGGCCCTAGTCACACGACATTTACATTTATTTATCCTCCATGTTTCTTTCTGAAACTTGAGGCATTTACCATGCCCATCTTCTTCACTCTGACTCGAATTTTGACTAACAGTCCTTTTAAGGATATTGTAACACAACTTGAAAGGGTGATGGAGGCATCCAATAGTATCTATATTTTGCTGTAAATGATCTGAATGCGAGTATTTTACTCGTTTTGTACCCTATTTTCTTGGAGAGTTCTTGTCCATTTTATATGCTTAGGATCTAAACATAACTGAAGTTACATATTGATTTCACTGGACCTCTTGTCAAAAAATTAATTTTTTCCTCCAATATATATATATTTTCCCCCCCTATTCAGATGTACCTGGTGATGCAGCTTTAGGCTGAGAAACTGTTTGTACTAATACACGATTATTCAACAGCTGCTGCAGTTTTGTATAACAAGAATTCATTTTCAAGTTGTTTGTCTCTTGCACATTGTAGTTCTAGGTATGCATTTATCTGTCTTAAATGCTCTTCTCGAGCAATAAAAGCCTCATGTGCATTCTTAAGTTCATCCTCAGGGGAAAATGGTACATATTGTACAATCATATATACAACAGCTGGAACATTTCTAATTACCATTTTAGTATTGTTTAGCAGCTTTGCCTTCATCTTGTTGGTTACTCTTCCTCTTCTGCATCAGAGCTTTCTTCACTGTTTCCCACTTTCTTCACATAAAATGGCTCAGACTTCATTGTAAATTCAGATAGTCTTTCTTTTGGGAAATCATAACCTTGTTCTTGTTGTCTTGGAGGAACTGCATATCACTTATATATGCTTGAGAAAAGTCCAACTGCTTGATTATCCTCAGATTTCAGCACTTGATATTGTTGATGCAGAAACTTATACTCTTAAAATCTGCATGCATCATTGGAAGAGCTTTCTTGCAATGTTAGTTTCATAATGATGAATTACTTCATTTACATATGCTGGTTCTGTCTTCATAATGCACTTGGCGATGCAGTGGGCAACAGATTCATTTGACCTGCATGGTTGTATTTTCATATTGGTGTTTAAGAACGCAAGAATTTGCTGATTATAATTATTGATCCATTTCTCAGTCATTTTTTGTTTTAACATGCAGAATCATCCTCCATTCTGAATGCACTCACCTGAACTCCGGGGCATAACATGGGTTCATTGACATGGCTCATGAGGAAAAGCAAATAACATGGATAAGAGGTGGTTTTGTGGCACGTATAAATATGACAATGAATTTGGTAGCATTTAATAAGTAATCTTAAATCTGGATCTTCTTCTTCACTTGGCAAGCAACATGAGACCTCTTGGTCAATGTACATAAGTCCTTCTGCATTTTCAAAAGATGAAGCATTTCCAGTCCATACTACAATGTGGATATGTGACTTCCAAGGCTCTGAAACTCAATTCATGTCCTTAAATTTAAAACTTTTCCACAAATAATATTTTCATTTTGTTTTAACTGCTTCGTGAAAGCATCAAACAGCAAGAAAAATGTCAGCTCAACACAACAGGGTATGATTCATCAGGATGTAATTGGTTGGGATCTCTATAGGGTCTGCGATCTGCAATCAAGAAAAATCTTTGTGCTCGACAAGCCAATTCAACAGACATCTGAGAACCAAGACACGAATAAATGCAATTAATTTGTTGTGAGCTGTTTGCCAATATTATATGAATCCTCTTAGATTCTTCAAATGTAAATGAAGGCCCTTGATAACACCTTCTTGTCTTCACATAGCTCTGTGACATGCACTAATCATCAGCTGCACTCCAAGATATTCAAACATCGGTGATGCATAAAACAAATCATTTGTTCTTTGAAAATGAGTAACTGAGCCTATAATTTGCTGCTGAAAGTAGTTCAGTGGTGTAATTTTTAGCAGACACTCTTCATTCAAGCTGTTCTTTTTCTTTTCTGTAGGTATCAAGATACTTTCTGTAAAGTCCTTTGGCCATTTTCCTGTCATGTATCCTTGATTACACAGTTCAATCAACTTCCTTTTCCCTTCTTTCTCCAATGCCTTTAACAGTTCCACAGGAATCTCATCAATTCCCATTGCCTTTCCATTTTTCATCTCCTTCATAGATTCTTCAATCTCACTAGTTAGTATTGCATTTCCTTTGTCATCATCAACAACTTTATCTGCTCCTTCTATCCCAAGGTCTTCTTCACTTGGTCGGCTGTCTGCAGCATATAGCAACAATTCTACGTATTCTTCCCATCTTCTCATTATTTTCTGGTGCTCACTCACCATTTTACCATTTGCTGCCTCTACTTCCTTTAGTCCACTGTTGTTTCTCTTTTCCCTGAATGTGAAATCCATTGCTTCTTAATTCATTATTTAACCTCCTGTAGTTGCACTTCCCTCCTTCTGTGTTTACAGTTTTCCGTTTCCTGCGATCATCCATCTTGGTCATCATATCTGGTGTTACCCACTCTTTCTTTACTTTTTTCCTCTCCTTCACTCCAAGCATTTCCTTAGCTGCCTTTTTGATTCCATTTTTTAAAAAGATCCCATCTTCCTTCTGTGCATTCCCTTTCCTGTCCTTGCATCATGATTCCACAATATGCATTCTCTAATTTTTCACAATTGCCTTTGTCTTTCAGTTTCTCAAAGTTAATGTGCTTTGTCTTCTGTCCTTTCCAGGTTTTTTTCAGTTTAACTATAGCCTCAGCTAATACTAATATATGATCTGAATAAGTATCTGCCCCTGGATAACCTTTGACACTCTTTAGGCAATTTTGGTAACTTTGTTGTATCATTATGTAATCAATTTGATATATTTTGTTGTCAAATTGAGATATCCAAGAATACCATCGTCTTTTGTGGTTATCAAATAGAGTATTTCCAACAGTGAGCCTGATATCGTATGCAGCCAAAGTCTTGCTGGGTACACTCAACAGAAGGCTGTATGGGAAGCTGAATTGTGAAATAGGAGATGAACAATTTGGTTTCAGGTGAGGAGTGGGAACTAGCGATGCCATTGGGCTACTGAGAGTGATAGGGGAGAGGTACACGGAGAAGAAAAGGAAGGTGTATGTTGTGTTCATTGATCTTGAGAAGGCTTTTGACTGTTTCAGGTGAGACAAACTCACGGAAATCCTAAGGAAACATGGAGTTGACTGGAGCGATAGACAGCTAATTGGAAATTTATATTTGAACCAGAGAGCAAGAGTAAGAATAGGAGGTGTATGTTGTTATTGTTGTCTTCAGTCCTGAGACTGGTTTGATGCAGCTCTCCATGCTACTCTATCCTGTGCAAGCTTCTTCATCTCCCAGTACTTACTGCAACCTACATCCTTCTGAATCTGTTTACTGTATTCATCTCTTGGTCTCCGTCTACGATTTTTACCCTCCACGCTGCCCTCCAATGCTAAATTTGTGATCCCTTCATGCCTCAGAACATGTCCTACCAACAGGTCCCTTCTTCTTGTCAAGTTGTGCCACAAACTCCTCTTCTCCCCAATTCTATTCAACACCTCCTCATTAGTTATGTGATCTACCCATCTAATCTTCAGCATTCTTCTGTAGCACCACATTTCGAAAGCTTCTATTCTCTTCTTGTCCAAACTATTTATCATCCATGTTTCACTTCCATACATCGCTACACTCCATACAAATACTTTCAGAAACAACTTTCTGACACTTAAATCTTTACTCGAAGTTAACAAATTTCTCTTCTTCAGAAACACTTTCCTTGCCATTGCCAGTCTACATTTTATATCCTCTCTACTTCGACCATCATCAGTTATTTGCTCCCCAAATAGCAGAACTCCTTTACCACTTTAAGTGTCTCATTTCCTAATCTAATTCCCTCAGCATCACCCGACTTAATTTGACTACATTCCATTATCCTAGTTTTGCTTTTGTTGATGTTCATCTAATAACCTCCTTTCAAGACACTGTCCACTCCGTTCAACTGCTTCTCTCAAGTCCTTTGCTGTCTCTGATAGAATTACAATGTCATCGGCGAACCTCAAAGTTTTTATTTCTTCCCCATGGACTTTAATACCTACTCCGAACTTTTCTTTTGTTTCCTTTACTGCTTGCTCAATATACAGATTGAATAACATTGGGGACAGGCTACAAACCTGTCTCACTCCCTTCCCAACCGCCGGTTCCCTTTCATGCCCCTCGACTCTTATAACAGCCATCTGGTTTCGGTACAAATTGTAAATAGCCTTTCGCTCCATGTATTTTACCCCTGCCATCTTTAGAATTTGAAAGAGAGTATTCCAGTCAACATTGCCAAAAGCTTTCTCTAAGTCTACAAATGCTAGAAATGTAGGTTTGCCTTTCCTTAATGTATTTTCTAAGATAAGTCATAGGGTCAGTATTGCCTCATGTGTTCCAACATTTCTGCGAAATCCAAACTGATCTTCCCCGAGGTCGGCTTCTACCAGTTCGTCCATTCATCTGTAAAGAATTCGCGTTAGTATTTTGCAGCTGTGACTTATTAAACTGATAGTTCGGTAATTTTCACATCTGTCAACACCTGCATTCTGCCGGCCGGTGTGGCCATGCAGTTAAAGGCACTTCAGTCTGGAACCGCGTGACCGCTACAGTCGCAGGTTCGAATCCTGCCTCGGGCATGGATGTGTGTGATGTCCTTAGGTTAGTTAGGTTTAATTAGTTCTAAGTTCTAGGCGACTGATGACCTCAGAAGTTAAGTCGCATAGTGCTCAGAGCCATTTGAACCATTTGAACCTGCATTCTTTGGGATTGGAATCATTATATTCTTCTTGAAGTCTGAGAGTATTTCACCTGTCTCATACATCTTGCTCACCAGATGGTAGAGTTTTGTCAGGACTGGCTCTCCCAAGGCTGTCAGTAGTTCTAATGGAATGTTGTCTACTCCCGGGGCCTTGTTTCGACTCAGGTCTTTCAGTGCTCTGTCAAACTCTTCACGCAGTATCGTATCTCCCATTTCATCTTCATCTACATCCTCTTCCATTTCCATAATATTGTCATCAAGAACATTGCCCTTGTATAGACCCTCTATATACTCCTTCCACCTTTCTGCTTTCCTTTCTTTGCTTAGAACTGGGTTTCCATCTGAGCTCTTGATACTCATACAAGTGGTTCTCTTTTCTCCAAAGGTCTCTTTAATTTTCCTGTAGGCAGTATCTATCTTACCCCTAGTGAGGTAAGCCTCTACATCCTTATATTTGTCCTCTAGCCATCGCTGCTTAGACTTTTGCACTTCCTATCGATCTCATTTTTGAGACGTTATGCTCTCCCTGAAACTCTGCACCACCTCTGGTTCTTTCAGTTTATCCAGGTCCCATCTCCTTAAATTCCCACCTTTTTGCAGTTTCTTCAGTTTTAATCTACAGTTCATAACCAAGAGGAGGTGTAATGAGTGAAGAAATTGAACTGGGAAGAGGTGTAAGACAAGGTTGTTGTTTATCACCAACACTGTTCAATATCTATCTGGAGGAAATTATTAATGAAAGTTTTGACAGAAGGAGACGAGTTTGTATAGGGGGTTGGAGAAAGGAGTGTATAAGATTTGCAGACGACATGGTTGTGATGGCAGAGAGTGCAAGAGAGATGGAACAAATCTTAGATGATCTAAACACAAAATTAGAAGAATATGTAATGAAGATTAACAAGAAGAAAATGGAAAGCATGGTAATTGAAGGAAAGGGGACAAAATGCCGTATGAAAGTAGGGGAGAGGAAATAGAGCAAGTGCATAACTTCAATTACTTGGGAAGTGTAATAATGGATGATATGTATTGCTCAACAGAAATTAGGAAAAGAATTGCAATGGCAAAAGAAGTATTCAAGAGGAAACAGAAATTATTTTGTGAACCACTAAACAAAGATCTGAGGAAAAGACTTGCCAAATGTTACATCTGGAGCAGTGCACTGTATGGTGCAGAGACCTGGACATTGAGGAAGGAAGATGAAAGAAGATTGGAGGCACTAGAGATGTGGATATGGAGAAGAATGGAAAAAGTGAAATGGAAAGACTGAGTAAGGAAGGAAGAAGTATTAAGAAGACTTGGAGAAGAAAGAAACATGCTGAAAGTCATCAGAAAAAGAAAACGGAACTGGATTGGACATTGTTTGGGGAGGGACTGTTTATTGAAGGAATGAATAGAATGAATGGTGGAGGGAAAAAGGGGAAGAGGAAAAAGAAGGTATAAAATGCTGAACAATATCAAAGGAGACAAATATTTAGAAGTGAAAAGACTGGCTATAGACAGACAAAAGTGGAAGAGTCTTAACCCATGACAAGACATGCAGTAAGGCAGAATACCATACTACTGCTTCATTCAAGCCATTGTTGCCATATAGAAAGAGATGGAGCCATGAAAATTCCTCTGGTATTAACACTCTATTCACAACCACAATATTATTCTTAGTTTTTTAAACGATTTCATTTACTTTCAACTTCCTTAAATTTATCATTAACACATGGCTGCTCATGATCAGTTGGTGTGATTACAGATGTTTGCACAGGAATGAATTGTGATGCATTTACTGGCTCTAGTTGTGGATCTTTTCATTGGGAACTTCATCTACCTGTATCAATTGATGTGCCTATAAATACTGAAGCACTGATACAAGTCCTTCTTTGATGAAAAAATTGATAGCATTAATTGTAAAATGTTTAGCAGCTTCTGTTGGTACCTATGAATGGGAACCAGTGAAATAAAACCTATTATAATAGTACACTAGACCATATGCACTGCCAGAAACAATCAAAATTCTGACATTAAATTAGAATATAATAAACTCGTTTTGCCCTTTTCTCACATGATATAGTGAGAACTATGGATGAGGGGTAACAGGCAGATTCCATATTTCTAGATTTCCAGAAACTACTTGACACGGTGCACCATTGTAGGCAGTTAACGAAGGTGTGAGCATATAGAATAAGTGACTCAAAGGCTTCTTAATAATAGAACACAGTATGTTGTCCTTGATGGCAAGTGTTCATCAGAGACAAGGGTACCATCAGGAGTCCCCCAGGGAAGTGTGATAGGACCACTGTTGTTCCCTGTATACATAAACAATTTGAGGGGCAGGGTAGGCAGTAATCTGTGGTTGTTTGCTTATGCCATGGTGTATGGTAATATGTCAAAGTTGAATGACTGTAGGAAGATAAAGGACGACTTAGACACAATTTCCAGTTGGTGTGTTGCATGGCAGCTAGCCCTAAATGTGGGAAAATGTAAGTTAATGCATACGAATAGGAAGAACAAATCTGTAATGTTTGGATACAGTATTATCAGTGTCCTGCTTGACACAGTCAAGTCGTTTATATATTTGGGCGTAATGTTGTAAAGTGATGTGAGGTGAATGAGCATGTGAAAACTGTGGTGAGGAAGGCAAATGGTTGACTTTGGTTTATTGGGAGAATTTCAAGAAAGAGTGGTTCCCTTGTACAGAAGACCACATATAGGACACTGGTGTGAACTATTCCTGAGTACTGCTTGAGTGTTTGGGATCCGTGTCAGGTTGGACTGAAGGAAGACATTGAAGCAATTCAAAGGCAGGCAGGTAGATTTGTTACCAGTAGGTTCAAGCAAAATGTAAGTATTACAGAGATGCTTTGAGCACTCAAATGGAAATACATGGAGGGAAGGCAATGTTCTTTTTGAGAAACACTGCTGAGAAAATTTAGAGAACCAGAATTTGAAGCTGACTGTTGAATGATTCTACTGCCGCCAACATACATTGCACATAAGGACCACAGAGATAAGATACGAGATGAGAAATTAGGGCTCCTACAGAGACATACAGACAGTAATTTTTCCCTCACTCTATTTGTGAGTGGAATAGGGGGGGGGGATGTCAAGTAGTGATTCAGGGTACAGTAGCTTGAGGAGTGTCTGTGCCGGTGTAGATTATGTTTGGTGAACATAAATTTATCGTTGAAGTGCAAAGATTTAGGAAACTAATTACATAATTTTCCCTGTCACATAAACTGCCATTGAAGATGCCATTTAAAGTATCACACTCAGAAACAAAAGCATTGTCAGACATCAGGATGTTGTGTCTCACATCATCAGAGTTTCTGATCTCCAAATAGCTCTGATTATCAATTAGTAAGGCATCTGGTTGATGTCCAGTTTCCCAACCAATTCCTTCATAAAATCCAATACCTTCAATGAAGTTTCTATTTATAACATAGATATCCCATTGCCTTTGTAGCAGAATGGCATCAAAAATTAAATGTACCCCAATCATGGTGAAACATTGGTATTCAGAACGTGCATATTGAAAGATTTCTTCATATCTTTGATTCTAGAAGGCATTTACAATTTGTGATTAAACAGTAACTCAGATTTAGGCACTGTGGGCTGGAGCATAAGTGGCTTGTGCATCAGATTCACTTGGTTGTTCTAGCTGAGCTGGAAAAGTGTGGATGAGATCCAGTGTATTTCATCGCACACACTGATTTACTCTACATCCTTGTAGAGTGGGTTATCTACAACCAGCTGCATTGTAGACATACCTCTGTATATACTGAAGTTTTCCAGAGTTTTGGTCACCACAACAATTTCTACCTCTGTACTTGATCGAGAAAGCATTTGAGGCATCTTTTCACTGACTTAAAAGATATCGAGACCAACAATGCCTCATGCCATTTGAAACTATATTGACCAAATTTGCTTGGAAATTTAATGACTTTGACAAATGGAATGATGCACCATGGCAAATGTCATTCTGGTTCAGTTAGTACCACAATTTCACCATGAATATCACCTGGTGGCGAGTTATTCCAATACACTTTTGATGGAGCACAACTTGTTGAGGTCTTCAAGTGCATATTGCATTAGTCACAAATAAGCAAATCCTTTGTAAAGGTGTGTTCTGCTGGCAAATATGCCTTAGGCAAAACCAAATGATATTTCTCTGGCTGACTAGGATAGCATATTTCCTGGCAGATATCACAACACTTGTTGCAAAAAGTGTCTGTGGTTGAGTGGAACTCTGCCCATCAGCTGCCCTCTGAGCAGAGTCCTCATGTTTATGTCATAGTCTTGCTTCACTACTCCTCACTTGCCTCTCTAGCCCTTGGTTCAGAGTGTCCTAATACATCTTATAACATTTGATAAATATGTCCTTCTATAGTCTCAACTGCTCATGTTTGAGCCTGATGAAGTGGATTACTAGTGAGGAGAGAGAGATGTTCATGAGCTGTCTTGATTGCTTTCATTTGGCCTTGTTGTGCTCTTTGACTTTCAAGGCAAGAGATACGCTCTTCAGCTGTTTCATTTGCTCTTGGTTGTGCATGTCATCATGCGTCATTGGCATGTCAAGAGGCACATGCATCCACCATCTTGATCAATAGCACTCGAGGCATTTGTTCCTTGACATTTGCATGTTCGACACTGTGCTGCTTTTCAGGAATTTCTTTTTGTTGTAGCTTCTCCTGTTGTTTCTGTTTCTCTTTCTCTAGGCATTTCTCACATTGGGTGGCTGTCTTCTTTATCATTGAAGAAGTTGTCACTAATGCAATATTTACAATTAATATCATTATTTTATCATTGAAAACTCACTTTTTTTAAACTGTCATCCATTTTTGCAATATATTTAAATTTTCAAATCTATAGCTGATCAGGAAGTTTGTAGCAAACAGACCAACAGACAGAGAAGAAAGTAAGTTACTAAGAACATGGTAATAAAATACGAAAATGAATGACATACACTCCTGGAAATGGAAAAAAGAACACATTGACACCGGTGTGTCAGACCCACCATACTTGCTCCGGACACTGCGAGAGGGCTGTACAAGCAATGATTACACGCATGGCACAGCGGACACACCAGGAACCGCGGTGTTGGCCGTCGAATGGCGCTAGCTGCGCAGCATTTGTGCACCGCTGCCGTCAGTGTCAGCCAGTTTGCCGTGGCATACGGAGCTCCATCGCAGTCTGTAACACTGGTAGCATGCCGCGACAGCGTGGACGTGAACCGTATGTGCAGTTGACGGACTTTGAGCGAGGGCGTATAGTGGGCATGCGGGAGGCCGGGTGGACGTACCGCCGAATTGCTCAACACGTGGGGCATGAGGTCTCCACAGTACATCGATGTTGTCGCCAGTGGTCAGCGGAAGGTGCACGTGCCCGTCGACCTGGGACCGGACCGCAGCGACGCACGGATGCACGCCAAGACCGTAGGATCCTACGCAGTGCCGTAGGGGACCGCACCGCCACCTCCCAGCAAATTAGGGACACTGTTGCTCCTGGGGTTTCGGCGAGGACCATTCGCAACCGTCTCCATGAAGCTGGGCTACGGTCCCGCACACCGTTAGGCCGTCTTCCGCTCACGCCCCAACATCGTGCAGCCCGCCTCCAGTGGTGTCGCGACAGGCGTGAATGGAGGGACGAATGGAGATGTGTCGTCTTCAGCGATGAGAGTCGCTTCTGCCTTGGTGCCAATGATGGTCGTATGCGTGTTTGGCGCCGTGCAGGTGAGCGCCACAATCAGGACTGCATACGACCGAGGCACACAGGGCCAACACCCGGCATCATGGTGTGGGGAGCGATCTCCTACACTGGCCGTACACCACTGGTGATCGTCGAGGGGACACTGAATAGTGTACGATACATCCAAACCGTCATCGAACCCATCGTTCTAGCATTCCTAGACCGGCAAGGGAACTTGCTGTTCCAACAGGACAATGCACGTCCGCATGTATCCCGTGCCACCCAACGTGCTCTAGAAGGTGTAAGTCAACTACCCTGGCCAGCAAGATCTCCGGATCTGTCCCCCATTGAGCATGTTTGGGACTGGATGAAGCGTCGTCTCACGCGGTCTGCACGTCCAGCACGAACGCTGGTCCAACTGAGGCGCCAGGTGGAAATGGCACGGCAAGCCGTTCCACAGGACTACATCCAGCATCTCTACGATCGTCTCCATGGGAGAATAGCAGCCTGCATTGCTGCGAAAGGTGGATATACACTGTACTAGTGCCGACATTGTGCATGCTCTGTTGCCTGTGTCTATGTGCCTGTGGTTCTGTCAGTGTGATCATGTGATGTATCTGACCCCAGGAATGTGTCAATAAAGTTTCCCCTTCCTGGGACAATGAATTCACGGTGTTCTTATTTCAATTTCCAGGAGTGTATTTGCTATATGTTTCAAAAAATTGAGAGTGTTCACATTTAAAACCTTTTTTTGTGTTTATTCATGAATTGACAAAACTCATCTCCCTCAAAAAAGATATAATTCTTCAACAGAGGCACATTTACTTTCTCATGATTAAGAAAATATACAAATATTGCACAGATTAAGAAGAGTATAGCTCTTAACCTCAACCACATTCCACAATTATAACATTTCTAAAGAAATTTATTGTTGGTAATATGTTATATTAAGACTTACAGCAGGAAAAGCAGCTTGCTCTCTTGTGTATGGACGATCCCAATTGCTTGAAACAACATCAGTCTGAGTATGAGGTGCCATCTTTAGTGGATTTATACGTATATCCATTTTTCCTTCTTCAATGTCCCTTATTTCCTGTCTGATGCCTAGAAACAGTTATGTTGTAAGTCCTAGTATAAGGAATCGATTTCATGAAGTATAGTGGGAGGTTAATTTTTACTCTTAAAAAAGTACAAGGATCAAAGCAATATGAACACACATGAAGGCTAATTTCTATGAAAGGTAGCAAAAGATTATTGTACAATTGCAGGCTTTTTGTGGCTGACGTTAAATGAAGTCATCATGTGGTTTCATTTAATTTGTACAGAAGATTAGTGCTCAATATACAAATGAGCATTCAGTTACAGAGTTCTGTGTTGGCAACAATTGTCATAAAATTCTGGTTGCATAAGTCATATCAAATTGAAGTTAAAGCTCAAGTTTATGGGCTCATTACAGCTATCTTTTGGCATTAAGATTTTTAGCTCCTAATTATGGAACTGTGGCAATGATTCTCAAAACTTTAATTTAATTTAAATCTGGTGTGGAGTACAGGAAGTGTAGACATGTGTTTGGCAGTATTGTAGTGACACTGTTCCCTATTTGACTATCAGGGAAGTCTCCGAATACAGAAATAATAATCAGCCTTGATCACAAAAATTTGTGATCTGATTATTATTTCAGATTATTTAATCAAATCTAGTCTTGTTCCGACACTGTTTTCAAAAATTATTAACCTTTAAATATACTTTGAAAGGTCTCTCAGTATTTAATCATACATACATAGTGTCTTTCTACAATGCTGCAGTGGTTTGATATGTTAGTAGGCTACTGATTATATATGTATATTACTTTGATTGCCCAAAAGGTTTTCCATGAATAACAGACAATGTTACATATTTGATGCTAATTTTCATACAATACATCACAACTCAAATAATGGACTTTGCTTGTCCGGAAAGTGGTTTATCAAATGCTATTGAAATTGCAAATTTTCTCTAGGCAATTCTTATGTTATACGTAAACTCTTTTTTGTGAGGTAGTGTTTCAGTACTAAATCTGCCAGACAAAAATTCTTGAATTATACTGAAAATAAAGTAAAGAACTGTGTCATGAACAGCACAGTTAATAAAACTTGTTCACCAGTATAAATTTTCCAGAATGTTTCAATATATTCACAAATATTAGTGTTTAAGAAACTGAACTCCTCCCAAATAGACCATGAAGGCCCAATGGTACCAACTGGCTGCCATGTCATCCTCAGCCCATAGGTGTCACTGGATGTTGATATGGAGGGGCATGTGGTCAGCACACCACTCTCCCAGCCGTACGTCAGTTTCTGAGACTGGAGCCACTACTTCCCAATCAATTAGCTCCTCAGTTTGCCTAACAAGGGCTGAGTGCACCCTGCTTGCCAACAGCTCTTGGCAGACCAGATGGTCAACCATCCAAGTGCTAGCCCAGCCTGACAGTTCTTAACTTTGGTGATCTAATGGGAACCAGTGTTACCACTGCAGAAAGGCTGTTGGCCAATATTAGTGTTTGGTAGACAAAAATCCACCACTGCAGCTACAGTCATTAAATTGAACTGTAAAAAAAGAACTTTCTTTAATGCTCTCAATAGAAATAAAAGGTCCTGCATAAATGGAAAATCTAACAATAAAATAAGAAAAGCATGCAGCAACATTGAAACACCTAGTTGGTAAGCATGAAACAACAAAAGAAAAATAACATCACTGTTCATACAAGAAGAAACAAATAGTCACTCATTGTGTAGATGTAATTATATAAAAAAAGAAGAAACGAGAGCTCAGGTACCAATGTTGGTAAGGCTATGCAATGATCTTATCCCATCACAAGCTGTGAAAGAAGACCACATTGCATCTGCAAGTGTATCTTCTGGCTGTAGTAGGACCATAATAATGTTCTCAAGGGGACACATACAAGTAATAACCTTAGCAAAGATTTTCCATAACAAGGAAAAAAACCACCACCACCACCACCACCACCACCACCAACAACAACAACAACAACAACAACACCAACACTCGTAGAAACCACATATGAAACTCATTCCAAGTGAAGTGGTGAAAAGAAAGGCTGACAAAACTCAGTCCTATTCACAACCAAATCTTAATTTAATTATAAATGATATCCATTAATACACTTACTGATAAGCGCATCACAGAACCTGTCAAGTTCTTTCTTGTCTTCAGATTCTGTTGGTTCAATCATAAGTGTCCCACTGACTGGCCATGACATAGTAGGTGCATGGAATCCTGTTCAACAACAAAACAACATGCTTTCAATTGTTGTATTTGTAACCAAATAATTCTTTGAAGTAAAATAATGCATGAAATTTTTAAGTGTAGTTTATATATGTTACTTTTTGATATACATGAATTGGCCACCAATTACATCGATGCAGCATTGTATGCAATTTATCAAACTGTTAAACTCATGTAACAAGTCTGCCTGTGGAATGGTGGCAATATGGCAATAGTATTTTCAAAGTTCTGCTTTAGTTCTTCCACTGTATAGTGGTTTACTGAGTATGTATGTAGATGTGGATGTAGATGTTTGAGTAAACCTGACCCTCTGACTTTCCCCAATAGGTAAGATTTTCAGGGAGAGAGAGCAGGTGACTGGGCTGAGATTTTACTGCCTTTGCTGAGAATCCTGTCATCACCAGACATGATGCCAAAGTTGTATGTGTAAGTGTTATGTTGCACCATCAGTCACTTGTCTTCTGTCAGTTGCCCTCAAATAGGTTAAACAGAGTCCAAACTCACTGCTCAGTATTAAAAGTTTGAGGAAAAATTTGTGTTATGTTTTGGAAACCCATTAAGCCATAACTATTCAATGTATTCATCAGGATTTTCTATTACATAATGGTGGATGTACCATCAGTTCAAATAGCTGGACAAGCTGAACCAGGCATAATCTGAAGAAATAAAAACTTGAGAATCCAAATGTCTCAATACCACTTCCTTTGAAAACCATCAGCAGAACCAAATAAGTTAGTTTGGAAGTTTTAGGCTCATGCATGAAAGAAAATCTGTAGGGATTAATACAATGATGAGCCAAAACATTACAACCACTTGCTTAACAGCATTTTGGTCCATCTTTTGGAAATTAATACAGCAGTGATTGTGTGTGACATAGTTTCAGTAAGTCCGTGGTAGGTTTCCAGAGGTACGTGGCACCAGATGCCTACACACGGGTCATACAATTCCTGTAAATTATGGACTAGTGGTTTGTAGGCACAGAACTGGCAACTGATAGTGACCAAGAGGTGTTCCAGTGGGTTCAAATCATCCAAATTTGTTGTTCACTGTCATGCTCCTGAAACAACTACAACATGGTTCTGTCCTTGTGACACAGATAATCACTGTACTGGAAGATGCCATCACCAGTGGGGAAACGTCATGCATGAAGGGATGCAAGTGGTCATAATAATGTTCATGCAGTCAACAGCTGTCATGGTGCCTTTGATTATTAACACAGGTTCCATGGGAGCCCAGGCGAGTGCCCCATAGTACAATATTGCCCCCAATAGCCTGCATATTTGGCATGGTGGATGTTTTGGGCAGCCATTTGCATGGATGATGGCATATCTGGAAAAGCATTGACCTGGAGTAGCAATAACAGGAGTCATCTGACTGTTGAAACATTATTATTGATTCAAAGTCTAAATTTGATGATCCCATGAGCATTGCAATCATAATTGACAAAGCCATTGAGTCAACATGACAAAACATAGGCATCACCTGCTGCGGAGCTCCATGGTCAACAACGAGCACTGAACAATGTGGTCCAAAACATTTTTGTCTGCACCAGCATTATACTTGGTCATCACATTTGCTACAGACTGCTACCTATCCTGCTTTACAGACAAGTAAGTAGGCAAGCCTCTGACTTCCACATTCTCTGATTAAGTGTGGATGTCCAACACTCTTTTGCTTACTTGTGGTTTCTCTGTCCTTCAACCACATTCCATAGATGCTCACAAACTAGCATGCAGACTGCAGATCAGCTTCACCATTTCCAAGATGTGCATTCCAGGTGTCAGGTCATAAAAATTTGCCCTCTGTCAAAGTTTCTTATGCCAGTGGATTTCCCCATTTTCAGGCCATATTGTTTCTAGAATGATTCCCCATTCATATCTACTCTGCTTATTTACTTTCCTTACCACATCACTTGCCCACAACACCACCACGCAGCATTCAATCTCATGGTATGCAGAGGTCACAATGTTTACACTCATCAGTGTATGTGGGTCGAATTTCATGAAGTTGTGACACCTCAATCTTAGATTTTCCACTTTCACAGTTAACTGGCATCATAAATTATTATTATTATTATTATTATTTCTTTCCTTTCTCAGACTTTATGTCTGGTTAAAAATGGAAAGTGACGCGGACCTTGATCAAGCGTGACTTCCTTTTAACTGTATGGTATATGTTACATTGCATTTAGGAACTTTCGGGTAATAGAACCCGTTTCAATAATTACAGATTTCTGTAGTTGTATATATATGTTTGGATGTAGCTGTATTGCGTTGATGTACTGGTGGATATTGTGTGTATGACTCCTGTAGTTGATAGTATAATTGGTATAATGTCAACTTTATCCTGATGCCACATGTCCTTGACTTCCTCAGCCAGTTGGATGTATTTTTCAATTTTTTTTTCTCCTGTTTTCTTTTGTATATTTGTTGTATTGGGTATGGATATTTCAATTAGTTGTGTTAATTTCTTCTTTTTATTGGTGAGTATGATGTCAGGTTTGTTATGTGGTGTTGTTTTATCTGTTATAATGGTTCTGTTCCAGTATAATTTGTATTCATCATTCTCCAGTACATTTTGTGGTGCATACTTATACGTGGGAACGTGTTGTTTTATTAGTTTATGTTGTATGGCAAGTTGTTGATGTATTATTTTTGCTACATTGTCATGTCTTCTGGGGTATTCTGTATTTGCTAGTATTGTACATCCGCTTGTGATGTGATCTACTGTTTCTATTTGTTGTTTGCAAAGTCGGCATTTATCTGTTGTGGTATTGGGATCTTTAATAATATGCTTGCTGTAATATCTGGTGTTTACTGTTTGATACTATATTGCAATCATGAATCCTTCCATCTCAATGTATATATTGCCTTTTCTTAGCCATGTGTTGGATGCGTCTTGATCGATGTGTGGCTGTGTTAGATGATACGGGTGCTTGCCATGTAGTGTTTTCTTATTCCAATTTACTTTCTTCGTATCTGTTGATGTTATGTGATCTAAAGGGTTGTAGAAGTGGTTATGAAATTGCAATGGTGTAGCTGATGTACACTCCTGGAAATTGAAATAAGAACACCGTGAATTCATTGTCCCAGGAAGGGGAAACTTTATTGACACATTCCTGGGGTCATATACATCACATGATCACACTGACAGAACCACAGGCACATAGACACAGGCAACAGAGCATGCACAATGTCGGCACTAGTACAGTGTATATCCACCTTTCGCAGCAATGCAGGCTGCTATTCTCCCATGGAGACGATCGTAGAGATGCTGGATGTAGTCCTGTGGAACGGCTTGCCATGCCATTTCCACCTGGCGCCTCAGTTGGACCAGCGTTCATGCTGGACGTGCAGACCGCGTGAGACGACGCTTCATCCAGTCCCAAACATGCTCAATGGGGGACAGATCCGGAGATCTTGCTGGCCAGGGTAGTTGACTTACACCTTCTAGAGCACGTTGGGTGGCACGGGATACATGCGGACGTGCATTGTCCTGTTGGAACAGCAAGTTCCCTTGCCGGTCTAGGAATGGTAGAACGATGGGTTCGATGACGGTTTGGATGTACCGTGCACTATTCAGTGTCCCCTCGACGATAACCAGTGGTGTACGGCCAGTGTAGGAGATCGCTCCCCACACCATGATGCCGGGTGTTGGCCCTGTGTGCCTTGGTCGTATGCAGTCCTGATTGTGGCGCTCACCTGCACGGCGCCAAACACGCATACGACCATCATTGGCACCAAGGCAGAAGCGACTCTCATCGCTGAAGACGACACGTCTCCATTCGTCCCTCCATTCACGCCTGTCGCGACACCACTGGAGGCGGGCTGCACGATGTTGGGTCGTGAGCGGAAGACGGCCTAACGGTGTGTGGGACCGTAGCCCAGCTTCATGGAGACGGTTGCGAATGGTCCTCGCCGATACCCCAGGAGCAACAGTGTCCCTAATTTGCTGGGAAGTGGCGGTGCGGTCCCCTACGGCACTGCGTAGGATCCTACGGTCTTGGCGTGCATCCGTGCGTCGCTGTGGTCCGGTCCCAGGTCGACGGGCACGTGCACCTTCCGCCGACCACTGGCGACAACATCGATGTACTGTGGAGACCTCACGCCCCACGTGTTGAGCAATTCGGCGGTACGTCCACCCGGCCTCCCGCATGCCCACTATACGCCCTCGCTCAAAGTCCGTCAACTGCACATACGGTTCACGTCCACGCTGTCGCGGCATGCTACCAGTGTTAAAGACTGCGATGGAGCTCCGTATGCCACGGCAAACTGGCTGACACTGACGGCGGCGGTGCACAAATGCTGCGCAGCTAGCGCCATTCGACGGCCAACACCGCGGTTCCTAGTGTGTCCGCTGTGCCGTGCGTGTGATCATTGCTTGTACAGCCCTCTCGCAGTGTCCGGAGCAAGTATGGTGGGTCTGACACACCGGTGTCAATGTGTTCTTTTTTCCATTTCCAGGAGTGTATTTATATGAGTGATTGCTTTGTGTATTTTGCTAGTTTCTGCTCGTTCTATAAAGAATTGTCTTAAATTGTCTACCTGTCCATAATGTAGGTTTTTTATGTCGATAAATCCCCTTCCTCCTTCCTTTCTGCTTAATGTGAATCTTTCTGTTGCTGAATGTATGTGATGTATTCTATATTTGTGGCATTGTGATCGTGTAAGTGTATTGAGTGCTTCTAGGTCTGCGTTACTCCATTTCACTACTCCAAATGAGTAGGTCAATATTGGTATAGCATAGGTATTTATAGCTTTTGTCTTGTTTCTTGCTGTCAATTCTGTTTTCAGTATTTTTGTTAGTCTTTGTCTATATTTTTCTTTTAGTTCTTTTTAATATTTGTTTTCTCTATTCCTATTTTTTGTCTGTATCCTTGATATTTATAGGCATCTGTTTTTTCCATCGCTTCTATGCAGTCGCTGTGGTTATCCAATATGTAATCTTCTTGTTTAGTGGGTTTTCCCTTGACTATGTTATTTTTCTTACATTTATCTGGTCCAAAAGCCATATTTATATCATTGCTGAATACTTCTGTTATCTTTAGTAATTGGTTGAGTTGTTGATTTGTTGCTGCCAGTTGTTTTAGATCATCCATGTATATCAAATGTGTGATTTTGTGTGGGTATGTTCCAGTAATATTATATCCATAATTTGTATTATTTAGCATGTTGGATAGTGGGTTGAGAACAAGGCAGAACCAGAAAGGACTTACTGAGTCTCCTTGGTATATTCCACACTTAATCTGTATTGGCTGTGATGTGATATTATTTGAATTTGTTTGGATATTAAGTGTGGCTTTCCAATTTTTCATTACTATGTTTAGGAACTGTATTAATTTAGGATCTACTTTGTATATTTCCAATATCTGTAGTAACCATGAGTGGGGTACACTATCAAAAGCTTTTTGGTAATCAATGTATGTGTAGTGCAGCGACCATTGTTTAGTTTTAGCTTGATATTTCACCTCTGTATCTATTATCAGTTGCTCTTTACATCCTTGTGCTCCTTTGCAGCAGCCTT
The DNA here is from genome assembly GCF_023898315.1 of Schistocerca nitens. Taxonomy (NCBI): domain Eukaryota; kingdom Metazoa; phylum Arthropoda; class Insecta; order Orthoptera; family Acrididae; genus Schistocerca; species Schistocerca nitens. The sequence goes on from NC_064616.1 coordinate 561,690,668, forward strand.
TTTGTTCTTCATTTATAATTTTGTTCTGTGTTGTATGTGTCATTAATTTCTGTGTAATGAATGTAGTTAATATTTTGTATATTGTTGGTAGGCATGTTATGGGGCGATATTTTGCTGGGTCTGCTTGATCTTTAGGTTTCAGATAAGTTGGGTCTGCAACGTAACTGTTAAATAATTTAGTTGGATGTGAATGTGTTGAGGTGAACTTCTTTAGCCAGAAATTTGCTATTTTATCATTTCCTGGGGCTTTCCAATTATGCATAGAATTAATTGCTCGGGTGACTTCATGTTGCAAAATTATCACTTCAGGCGTTTGTGGTATCATCTTGTATGAGTCTGTTTCTGCTTGTATCCACCATGCGTGTCTTATGTTGTACCGGGTATTATTATTATTATTTCTTTACTTTCTCAGACGTTAAGTCTGGTTGAAAGTAAAGAAATAATAATAATAATACCCGGTACAACATAAGACACGCATGGTGGATACAAGCAGAAACAGACTCATACAAGATGATACCACAAACGCCTGAAGTGATAATTTTGCAACATGAAGTCACCCGAGCAATTAATTCTATGCATAATTGGAAAGCCCCAGGAAATGATAAAATAGCAAATTTCTGGCTAAAGAAGTTCACCTCAACACATTCACATCCAACTAAATTATTTAACAGTTACGTTGCAGACCCAACTTATCTGAAACCTAAAGATCAAGCAGACCCAGCAAAATATCGCCCCATAACATGCCTACCAACAATATACAAAATATTAACTACATTCATTACACAGAAATTAATGACACATACAACACAGAACAAAATTATTATTATTATTATTATTATTATTATTATTATTACAGGAAAATTTTCACCTGGCCAGTGTTATCTGATGTTTGGACTTGATTCAGATGACAATCATTTTCATTCAGTACAGAGGAGACTCCACACCATTTTTGAACTAAGTCCTAGATTTTACGGTTTTGAACATGGCTATTTTTCAGCAACCATATATAAGTTTCAATAGAGAAATAACACACCCAACTGATTGCAAATAATTGTTTAATACATTGACCTAGGTTTCAACACCTCTAAGGATGTCTTCATCAGAATAAAAATTTAGGAGCTATATAAAATAATACAGAGAAAAATAAGTTTGACAGAAACATTAACCGAGATGAAAAATGTCACACCGAAGGAGATGGCGCAGTGGTTAACACACTGGATTCGCATTTAGGACCATCCTGATTTAGGTTTTCCACAATTTCCATAAATCACTTCAAGCAAATGCAAGGATGGTTCCTTTGAAAGGGCATGACCATATTCCTTCCCCATCCCTCCTTCGTCTGATGGGACTGATGACCTCTCTGTTTGGTCCCCTCCTCTGAATCAATCAATCAACCAACCAAAAATGCCACAACATACACTCCTGGAAATTGAAATAAGAACACCGTGAATTCATTGTCCCAGGAAGGGGAAACTTTATTGACACATTCCCGGGGTCAGATACATCACATGATCACACTGACAGAACCACAGGCACATAGACACAGGCAACAGAGCATGCACAATGTCGGCACTAGTACAGTATATATCCACCTTTCGCAGCAATGCAGGCTGCTATTCTCCCATGGAGACGATCGTAGAGATGCTGGATGTAGTCCTGTGGAACGGCTTGCCATGCCATTTCCACCTGGCGCCTCAGTTGGACCAGCGTTCGTGCTGGACGTGCAGACCGCGTGAGACGACGCTTCATCCAGTCCCAAACATGCTCAATGGGGGACAGATCCGGAGATCTTGCTGGCCAGGGTAGTTGACTTACACCTTCTAGAGCACGTTGGGTGGCACGGGATACATGCAGACGTGCATTGTCCTGTTGGAACAACAAGTTCCCTTGCCGGTCTAGGAATGGTAGAACGATGGGTTCGATGACGGTTTGGATGTACCGTGCACTATTCAGTGTCCCCTCGACGATCACCAGTGGTGTACGGCCAGTGTAGGAGATCGCTCCCCACACCATGATGCCGGGTGTTGGCCCTGTGTGCCTCGGTCGTATGCAGTCCTGATTGTGGCGCACACTTGCACGGCACCAAACATTCATACGACCATCATTGGCACCAAGGCAGAAGCGACTCTCATCGCTGAAGACGACACGTCTCCATTCGTCCCTCCATTCACGCCTGTCGCGACACCACTGGAGGCGGGCTGCACGATGTTGGGGCGTGAGCGGAAGACGGCCTAACGGTGTGCGGGACCGTAGCCCAGCTTCATGGAGACGGTTGCGAATGGTCCTCGCTGATACCCCAGGAGCAACAGTGTCCCTAATTTGCTGGGAAGTGGCGGTGCGGTCCCCTACGGCACTGCGTAGGATCCTACGGTCTTGGCGTGCATCCGTGCGTCGCTGCGGTCCGGTCCCAGGTCGACGGGCACGTGCACCTTCCGCCGACCACTGGCGACAACATCGATGTACTGTGGAGACCTCACGCCCCACGTGTTGAGCAATTCGGCGGTACGTCCACCCGGCCTCCCGCATGCCCACTATACGCCCTCGCTCAAAGTCCGTCAACTGCACATACGGTTCACGTCCACGCTGTCGCGGCATGCTACCAGTGTTAAAGACTGCGATGGAGCTCCGTATGCCACGGCAAACTGGCTGACACTGACGGCGGCGGTGCACAAATGCTGCGCAGCTAGCGCCATTCGACGGCCAACACCGCGGTTCCTGGTGTGTCCGCTGTGCCGTGCGTGTGATCATTGCTTGTACAGCCCTCTCGCAGTGTCCGGAGCAAGTATGGTGGGTCTGACACACCGGTGTCAATGTGTTCTTTTTTCCATTTCCAGGAGTGTAGAAAGGTTACTTACATAAAGTTACAATTTGAGAAGGCAATAGACAAAGTATAGAAAAAACATGTTCAAGTCAAAAATCAAAAATGTTCCCGTATTTGGTACGCACACCTTGCAAGGAACAACATCAGAGTAAGTGGGCCAGTGGCTTACATTGCTGCTACAAAAACAAGACAAGTTGTGCCACCTATTGGGTGAGAACAGTAGCATATGCCCAGTTGAAACAATAGAACAGAAATAAATGAATTAAACAACAGTTAATTAATTAAGAAAATTCTAAGGAAGAGAGCTTGAAGTACTTTTGATAATGCACAGATTTAAGATTTTCGTCAATTATTTCCCTCATACTTACTGTTGTGACTCGCCAATCATTCAAAGCGCCGCCGCGCAATTACGCACATCCTCTACGTGCGGCGCTGTCTGCCAGCCATGCAGCAGCTGCGCCACCTATGCGGCCAGCCGAGCAGCGGCCGCTAGACTGGGACTCAGTGCTCATTCGAATGCTAACATGTACACATGTCTTGCTTGTCAACTTACTCTGTGACTTATATGTGTTGTGTCGTTCTGAAATATAATTGTTAAACTTAACGTTATAACAATTGGCGACGAGGATGGGATTTTTCCTTTTCACCGTTGACCCACAGGGTTCCATGGCTACTGTCAAGCAACTATTGCAAAATCTCCTTGAACAGCAAATGCTTCTAACAGCGGCGATTCGCGATTTCGTCGTGGCGTCAAATGCGGGGTGTTTCTCGTCGTTGGCTGTACCTCCTTTTCCTCCTTACGACGAGATGGCGGAAGACGTTATGAAAAACGTCTTCGACAGCACTTCTTGGCATTTCATGTCACGGACGAACAACCATATAAGTCTCTGTTCCTTTCCTGGATTTCACCTCAAATGTATCGGTTGTTGTCGCAATTGGCTCCTTTGAAGGATCCTGCATCTTTGTCCTTTGCTGAAATGTGCTCACTTCTGTCTGTCTATTTTCAAAAGCAAACGCATGTGGTAGCCTCTCGTGTTGCCTTTTATCATTGTAAAAAACAGCCACATCAATCCTATCGCGCTTGGGCTGCTGAACTTCATGGCCTCAGTCGAAAGTGTCAAATTGTTACTGACGTTCACAAAGAATCCTATGCCGATTCCATGGTATGGGATGCTATTATCCGGTCGGCACCCGACAAAGAAGTTCGGCAACGGGCCCTTCAGTTGGCGAATCCGACTCTAGATGAAGTTCTCTCCATTGCGCAGTCTTTTGAAATTTCTCGTGCCGCTGGGGTGCAAATAGAGGCATGGGGTGATGTCGGGGAAATACAACCTCTGTGCGCTGTTGATGACGTGTGCGGCGTGTCGACGCCGGCTGACGTGGCTGCAGTGCGCTCCCATGCGCAGGTTCGGCCTAGCCGTAAACAACGCGCTAAGAAACTGCAGCAAAACCCCCGGCAACTTCCTTCATGTCCGCGGTGTTTTATGAAACATTCACGCGAGGATTGTCCCCAATGTTGGGCTGTGTGTCACAATTGCAAAAAGAAAGGTCATGTGTCTTCCGTTTGCAAATCCAACTGCATACATGATGTTCATGAACATGACGCTGATTCTGATTCTGTGTTGTCTGTCAATTGCACTTCTTCCCTTTCAGGAAAGTTATTCCTCACTGACCAAATCCTTGGTCGAGATGTTCGCATGCAAGTGGATACCAGTTGTGCTGCCACTATAATTAATTCTCAGACGTATCTTCAGTTGGGTTCTCAACTCCTGTCACCTGTCACTCGGTAATTATGGACGTAAAATAAACAGAAGATTTCTCTCTTGGGACAGTTTAATGCTGAGGTATCTTACAAATCCATCGTTCGCACTGTTCCCATATTTGTGGTCGACCAGAGCAACGCAGAAAATCTTTTTGGTTTCGATGCCTTTCGTGTTTTTGGGTTCTCCATAGATGACTCTGTCAATATTGTCTCTGATGCTATTCCTTATGCTCAACTGGATTCCTTGTCAACGACATTTTCGTCCCTTTTTTCTCCTGGGTTAGGCCATGCAAACGACTTTGAAGCTCATATCACGCTCAAACCCACTGCTCGGCCTAAGTTTCTTTGGGCTCGGCCCATTCCTGTGGCCCTTCGTGATCGGGTAAAACGGGAGTTGGATCGTCTCACTACTTCAGGGGTCTTGCTTCCTGTCACTTCCAGTGAGTGGTCCTCTCCTGTCGTCATCGTTGCTAATCCAAATGGTGATATTCGTCTCTGTGGCGATTTCAAAGCCACTGTAAATGCTCAATGCCTCATCGACACTTACCCTATGACCCGTCCTGAAGAACTGTTCACTAAACTTGCTGGAGGCCAGTATTTTTCTAAAATTGACCTGTCAGAAGCTTATCATCAACTTCCTCTCGACGCTGCTTCCCGGCAGTTTCTGGTCCTTAACACACCTTTCGGCCTCTATCAATACCAACGCTTGCCCTTCAGGGTTGCTAGCGCCCCTGCTCTCTTTCAGCAATTCTTGGAACAATTGTTGCTCCCTGTCCCTCGGTGTATCAATTACATGGACGACATTGTTGTCACTGGCTCCATCACTGAAGAACATCTTCAAAATCTCCGCACACTTTTTCATGTCTTACAGACTGCCGGTCTTAAGTGTAATCTTCAGAAATCACAATTTTTTTTCAGGCATCTATCACGTACTTGGGGTTTCAACTCTCTCGGGATGGTATTTGTCCGCTTCAGCAAACTGTCGTTGCGATCGATGCCCTTCCTCGCCCTACATCTGTTAAGGAACTGCAGACCTTCTTGGGGAAAATAGCATACTATCACAAGTTTTTACCATCTGCGGCTTCGGTGGCTCAGCCGTTGCATCACCTGTTGCATAAAAACGTGCCTTTTCACTGGTCCACGTCATGCGATGCGGCTTTCCAGAAATTGAAGACTATGCTGAAACAGGCCCCGTGCCTGGCTACTTATCGACCTGGCCAACATCTTATTCTTGCCACAGATGCCTCTCAATACGGGGTCGGTGCAGTCCCTGCGCACCGTTTATCTGACGGTTCTGAACAACCCATTGCTTATGCCTCCAAAATGCTCACGGATACCCAACAAAAGTATTCTCAAATTGAAAAAGAAGCTTTGGCCATTTTTTATGCTCTTCATAAGTTTGGTGTTTTTCTCTATGGCTCAAAATTTCATCTTGTTACGGCTCACAAACCACTTGTTTCCTTGTTTTATCCATCAACGTCACTTCCCGACAAGGCTGCACACCGCCTCCAGCGTTGGGCTCTTTACTTGTCTCGTTTCAATTATGAGATTCATTTCCGGCCAACGGCTCAACATGCAAATGCTGATGCTCTGTCTTGCCTTCCCATGGGTCCTGATCAGGCATTCGATAGGGACAAACTTTTGTGTTTCCACCTGGATGTTGCCGAGCAGCGGGTTGTGGACGGGTTCCCCATCACTGGGGACAGGCTGGCGGCTGGCGGCTGCTACGAGTTCTGACCCTACCCTCTCCCGGGTTTTACGCTGTATTCAGAAGGGTTGGCCAGATCTCCCATCCGCTAAGACTTCTGATCCACTGCAGAACTACTACGCTTTGCGCTACCACCTCACAGCTAGGGATGGTGTTATCCTCCTCTCCACTGGCAATGCTTCGCCGCGTGTCGTAGCACCTGCGTCTTTGCGTGCTTCGGTATTGCGCCTCCTTCACCAAGGGCACTGGGGTGTGTCTCGCACAAAATCTCTGGCGTGCTGTCATGTGTACTGGCCTGGCATCGACTCTGAAATAACACACATGGTCACTGCCTGCGGCCCTTGTGCATCACAGGCCGCTGCCCCGAAGTCATCTTTGTCACCGTGGCCTTCGCCTGAGAATCCCTGGGAGCGCATTCATGCTGACTTGCGGGACCCTTTTTAGGTACTTATTGGCTCCTCGTAATTGACGCCTACTCTAACTTTCCTTTCATTGTCCGTTGCACGTCGCCTACCACCGCGGTAACCACCAGTGCTCGCGCCCGCATTTTTTCTTTGGAAGGCCTTCCCTCTACTCTTGTTACTGATAATGGTCTGCAATTTGCCTCTTCCGAATTTGCGGTTTATTGTGCTCGTCACGGCGTTATGCATGTCACGGCCCCGCTGTTCCATCCACAATCCAACGGTGAGGCTGAACGACTGATCTGCACATTTAAGGCTCAGATGCGGAAACTTCTGACTTCTTCTGCTGCTGATGATGCGCTTTTCCAGTTTCTGGCGTCTTACCGTTTCACCCCCATGGGCGACCACAGCCCAGCTGAGCTCTTACATGGCCAACAGCCCCGCACGCTACTTCATCATCTGCGGCCTCCCACCTCACGGCCGCGGGTGCCTTCCCTTGGCCGGTTCACCGCCGCCGACCTCGTCTGGGTACGGGGATATGGCAGGCGGCCAAAATGGAGCCCGGGCCGCATCTTAAGACACCATGGCAGATGCCTGTATGAAATCCAGATGGATACGGGTGTTGCAGTGCGCCATTCGGACCATCTTCGGCCTCATGTGCCAGCAACGCCTGTTCCGAATGCCGCTACACCACTTGTGGCCCTACCTGACGCTCGGGATCTTGGCATCTCTGAATACTCACAACACAGCCCTCTCACCGTCATCACAATGCCAGCACAAGAACGGATGCCACCAGGAGACGTGCCCATGGAGGAACCGGATGACCATCCTCTGTCAGAGCAAATCTACTCGCCTCCTCCTCCAACGGACGCCGACACATCGCCCATGTCTCCTGTCATATCAACTGGACTTGCCGCAATGGGAAGATTGGTGCAGGGGGCCCCAACAGATTCGACCCCTACGTCTCCTGTCATTTCGACCCGTTATCATCGGGGACACTTCCGTCCGTATGGGAAGCCTCCTCCTCGAGACTTTACGGCGAGTCAAACAACACCTATGGACGTTAGCCATCTCCAGGACACCTCCATCAAGACTAGTGCAACAATTTCAAAGGGGGGAAAAGTGTTGCGACTCGCCGATCATTCAAAGCGCCGCCGCGCAATTACGCGCATCCTCTACGTGCAGCGCTGTCTGCCAGCCATGCAGCAGCTGCGCCACCTAAGCGGCCAGCCGAGCAGCGGCCGCATGACTGGGACTCAGTCCTCATTCGAATGCTAACGTGTACACATGTCTTGCTTGTCAACTTACACTGTGACTTATATGTGTTGTGTCATTCTGAAATATAATTGTTAAACTTGACATTATAACACTTACATCCTCAAACACTTCAGTAAATGTTTTTCATACATTATGCTTCACATACTCAACAACAAACGTGCACTGTTTTATCATTAGCACTATTTTGCATTCACTCCAGTTGATTTATAGCTCTGACACAAACAACATGTTGCTGTCACATGTCCCTGCATGCCCACGTTGTTGCATGTGCTACTCTCACGCTGTAGCAGGAGAGGTTTGAATGTTATATCTTGTATGAGCACAAAATTGCAGAATACAATATTGGCATAACTTTGTGTTGATTTCACACACACATCTTTTTATGTGTCTTTGGTAGTGATCATTTGGAGATGACCAGTAGTGCATATTTACACATTGTACATAAGTGCAGATCACTGTGTAATGCATCAGAGCTATATTCTTCATAATGTTACCAAAACCATAAATGAAACTTTTGAACATGATTTGCTGCTACCAGTAAATCACATTCCCAAGTTGGGAGATAACATGTAAGTAGTCTTTAGAAGCAGTTCAGTCAATATGTTATTATAAGCAATGCGCAATATCTAAATAGTTCTTGATCAGGTTGTTGATTCTTTGCATGGCAATAGTTGTCAATCTTCTGCCAGTGGAGAGTTTCCATTCTACTATATTACTTCTTATTACACCCAAAGAAGCTCATATTTGTTTTATCATTGCATGAAGGACCAATTTTAACCACATTTACAGCATGGGGCGAATAAAAGAGGTCCAGATGAGTGGATATGATTGGACATGAATGTATGCTATAACCGCACCCCATTCTGAGTGTTGTGCAAGTTGTGTCAGTGTGAGTCGAGCAGTGCAAAGGGCATGACCGTACTCACAGATGAGTAGTGGGGGTTTATTGTGGGCAGTTATGTGCAACAAAGTCATGAAAACAGTGCAGTCAGTTGTTTACTGAGAAGTTTAATAGTGTCAAAGTGCCAGCAAACAGTGCCATGCAATGCTTTGTCTTAAAATGGCATCAGACAGGATCTGTTTTGAACAAGTCAAAAAACAGTCCAAAATGTGCCTGCACACCAGAAAATGTGCCTGCAGTTCAGCAGAATATGCTTCAGAGTCCTACCAAATCAACCTGATGCCTGTTGCAAGAGACCGCCACATCTCATTGATCATGCTGACGAATAATCCACCTAGACTTGCACATGCAACCCTACTGAGTGTGTGTTGTTCTTGCTTTAAAACCAGCAGATGCTCATCAGTGCCTCAAGTTCTGTGAGTGGCTGTTCATTTCACTGAGATAGCAATAAATGGCTTGGACATGGATTTGTTCTTTATGTGTGATGAAGCCCAGTTTCATCTAAGTGGTTATATGAACTCGCAGAAAGAAACTTCCTGGTAGATTAAAACTGTGTGCCGGACTGAGACTCAAACTCGGGACCTTTGCCTTTTGTGGGCAAGTGCTCCACCAACTGAGCTACCCAAGCATGACTCACACCCCGTCCTCACAGCTTTACTTCTGCCAGTATCTCGTCTCCTACACACAGTTTTAATCTGCCAGGAAGTTTCATATCAGCGCACACTCCACTGCAGAGTGAAAATCTCATTCTGGAAACATCCCCCAGGCTGTGGCTAAGCCATTTCTCCGCAGTATCCTTTCTTTCAGGAGTGCTAGTTCTGCAAGGTTCGCAGGAGAGCTTCTGTAAAGTTTGGAAGGTAGGAGACAAGATACTGGTAGAAGTAAAGCTGTGAAGATGGGGCATGAGTCATGCTTGGGTAGTTCAGTTGATAGAGCACTTGCCCCGCGAAAGGCAAGGCCCCGAGTTCGAGTCTCGGTCCGGCACACAGTTTTAATCTGCCAAGAAGTTTCATATCAGCACACACTCCGCTGCAGAGTGCAAATATCATTTTGGAAACTCACAGAAACACAGCTTCTGGGCAGTAGAGAATCTGCATAACTTCCACCAAACACCATTGCATGATCAGAAGTTTTGGGTTTGGTGTGCAGTGTCTGCATGCCACATTATTGATCCCATCATTTTTCATCAGATGATGACTCTGGCACATTACATTGCCAACATTTTGAAACTGTTTGTGGCAGAATTAATGGAGCAGGGAAAGACCAATAGTTATTTCCAACAGGGTGGAGCAACTGCCCGTACAGCTGGCTGAGCCTTGGAGCATATTTACACAATCTTCACAACCTTCTCAACAGAATTAGCTCAAACTCATCTCCAACAATGAATACAGACTGCTTGAAGACCTTACTGGTTTAAATCGAAAACATCTTATCATTCATAGAACTGATCCACAGATTTAGTATGTTTCTCTCAGATGATGTTATTTATCAGAAAAGCTGTTGACTACAACTAAGGTAATAATCAAAGTAAAGTTTCTTGTATTTACTATATTTCCTTGCTGAAATTTAAATAACTATCACCAAACTCACCATGAAAGTATTTCAAGATATTAATGCCTTAACTTATTTCTAATTGGTTTCACACAAAACAATTCTTACCTTGAACATATGTCATATTGAAGTCTTCTGACAATTACTAATATGTTTTATACATCTACATCATTTGTGTATGAGTACTCCTTAAATGTGTCTGTGCCAACTGTAATTAATCTAATTTTGTATTTGCAGTCCCTATGATAAAATAAATAGGGAGTTGTTAAATAGTCCTCACTTATTCTGGTTCTTGATTATTTGTAAGTGGGTGTAATGTGATAGTTCATATATATCTTCAAGCATCTGCCAGTTCAGGATTTTAGCATGTTAACAATGTTCTCCTATGAGTCAAGCAAACCTGTGGCCATTTGTAGTTTCCTTGTTTGTATACACTCATTGTCCACTAAGTCCTTTTCAGTATGGCTCACACAAATGATGAATATTCTAAAATGGGGCACAAAATTGTTTGGTAAGCAATTTCCTTTGTACACTAGTTGCATTTCCCAGTATTCTACCTATGAACAAGGATTTTATCTGCTTTACCTATGATTAAGCCTGTTGAACATCCAATTTCATAATCCTATATATGTTTTAATCCAGAGGAGTTGTATAAGTTGACCGATTTACCGATTTCAGCTATGACTTATTGATATTGTAGTCATAGGATAATATTTTGTTACAATTTAAGAAGGGCACTGTTTTACATTTCTAAACATTTTAAGCAAGTTGACAACCTTTGCAACACTTTGATGTCTTATCAAGATTTGACTAAATATTTTTACACATTTTTCGGATAGTACTTCACTTCAGAAAACAGCATCATGTGCAAAACATCTGAGGTTACTATTAATATCATCTTCCAGGTCATTAACATGCAGCTGTAACAGCAAGGATCCCAACACACTTCCCTCAGATATGCCTGAAGTTACTTAAATACCTCTCAATGCTTCCGCATCTAAATTAACCTGTTGTATCCACCCTACCAAGAAATCCTCAATCCTGTCAAAAATTTTGTTTGTTATCTTTGTTACCCTTATGATGACACTATCATTAGTACATTTTGGCATGGTTCTGAGTCAAATGCTTTTTGAAAGTCAAGAAATGCTGCATTTTGTTGGTTGCCGTGATCCATTGCTTTCAGGATGTCATATTAGAAAATCACGAGTTGGGTTTCACATGATTGATGTTTACAGAATCTACATTGGTTGCTGATTAGCATGGAAGATGTTATTCTGTTTGTGGTACTTCATTATACATGAGTACAGAGTATGTTTTTAGATAATATAACATGTGGAAGTCAATGATAATGGATTACTTCTGCTACCCTTCTTCTTGATGGGAGTGTTGTTGTGATAATGGCAGTTATGCAGGAGAAAGTGCAGTTTGTTCTGTGGTTTTATGAAACACATTTGCCTACTGCAGTTCAGTGAGAGTTCCAAAGTGCCTATGGTCAACATCTTCCAGATGTGAATAGCATCAAAGAATGGTATAAAAAGTTTAAAGAAGTTTAAAGAGACTGCTAGTGTTGGTGATAAGGCAACAGGCAGTGGAAACGGAGTGAGTGATGACACTGTTGATGCTTTGCATACAGCATTTCAATGCAGTTTGTGAAAATCAACATGCCACATTACCAAGGAAATAGGCATACCTCGCAGCACTATGGTGAAGCGCAACTCCTGCAAGCACTTCGGCCAGATGCTAGTCCCAGAAGTGGCAAGTTCGCTAGGAAAATGCGGGGATGAACTGATGCAGGCAAAAACTACCTTAATAAAGTTTATTTTCCCAATGAAATGACTTTTTTACATCTCCAGGAAAGTAAACAGGCATAATGCTCTGATCTGGGACTCACAGACCCCACATATTGTGATACAGCAGATAAGGAAGGAATGTGAAGTGTGGGTTAATGCCCAACACAATTACTGGACCTTTCTTTTTCACTGTGCCTGATACTATGGCAACAGATTACCTAAACATGTTGAAACCTTATGTTGCAGCTCAGTTACAGGAATTTCAACTATGGGTAGTGTTTCAACAAGATATTGCACTGTCACATTGGAGGGATAACTGTTTGAATGAAACCTTTATGGCCATTGTGTTCACTTTTTTGTGGGGTTGTGTTAAGGATAAAGTGTTCAGTTCACGAATTCCTGATGTGCAAACTCTTATGACATGAATACATGCTATAGAGGCAGTGGCGAAAGGGATGTTGGAAGAGACATGAAGAGAGACTGAGTATCATCTAAATGTTCTACAAGCAACAATTGGAGCACATGTAGAACTGTCTCCACAAAAAATGTTATAAGTTAAGCTGCCATTTGGAACAAACTGCACAACTGTATCTAGCATAAATCCTTAGAAATAAATTTTTGCAATCAGAGAAAAACTTTATACTCACCCTGTATTATATTTGCTCCAATGTTTTTAGGAGAGCTTCGAACTCTTTGACTTTGTTGTACATGTTTTGGTAGCTGATGACTAGGATTTCAATAATGTCTCTCAATGTGTGCACATAATATATGGTTATTGAATATTTGTAATTAAATTAGACTTACCATAATCCATAAGTCTTTTGGCTATATCTACTGCTTCAATATTTGTTTTGTCTTTGAGATCTCTCACATCAATTATGAATTCATGTGCAACAAGTCCAGTTCGCTGATCCTTATACAAAGTTGGATAATGATCTTCTAATCTTTTACTCATGTAATTAGCATTTAATATGGCAACTTGGGTTGCTTTCCTCAAGCCTTTTGGGCCCATCATCTGGAACAAACAGTATTTAGAGAGAGCCATCAGATGAAATGCAGTACTTGCAGACAAGGAAAATAGATGCAAGATTGTGAGGCTAAAAGGATTGATTGTCCAGTCAGAGTGCACTGAACCTGGTAGAGATCTGACATATCTGAAGTTCAAAAATGACAGCTTGATGCATCAAATCACTGCAACATGGATTACATCCTTCCCTGACTACTAGTTCTGATCATTTGGATCATATAGTTGGCATAAGATCAGTAAATGATGATCATATTGGGTAAAATGCATTGTTAGTAAAGGACATTGTCCATATTTCAGATTTTTTGGCAATTCAAGTTGTTATTTTTCAGGTGAGCAAGATGTTAAAGAGGATAGAATACTACCTATCAATTTACTGAAGCACTGAATTAAAGACAGGAATATACATATGCACTGGAACTGCTTGGCTCATAGAAGAAAAGGAAGGAAGATTGGAGTTTAAAGTCCTGTGAACAATTAGATTTAGACCACAAGCACAAATTGTTTCAAGGATAGGGAAGGAAATTGGCTGTACCCTTTCAAAGGAATCATCCCAGAATTCTCCTGTAGTGAGTTAAGGAAAGAATGGGAAATCTAAATGAGGATGGTCAGACATGGATTTGAACCACCATCCTTCCAAATATGAATCCAATGTGCTAACCATTGTGCCACCTCACTCCGTTTGTCTTTTAGACAAAGTTACTTGAGGGACATCATTGTATGTATTGGCAGTCCACCACTAGCATTCTGTTTTTTTTTTTAAATGAGTAATAAAAAGGCAATCATTTGGTGGTGTGTGTATGTGTATGTGTATGCCAGGAAATAGTGCAAGTGATACAAGTGCACAATTTAAATCAATTCATTTGTATTATAAATTAATATTTATATAAAAATCTGCCACACATTAACTGAAACAAGAAAATCATGATAATGCCCACGAATGTTTTTAATATTTATGTTTGAGAATAGCATGTGAACAGGGCAACTCTGAGAAAGAATAAATTTCAGAAGAGAGTTGATATACACAGAACTATGTTACCTTAATTGGTATAACAGCACTCGTTCCCTCTGCCTCAAATTTCTATATTATGTTGAAGCATTTAGCATCTCTACAAATGAGTGTACCACAGAGGAAGGAGCAGCCTGTGCCCTTGTTTCAAGTAGGGGGGTATGGGTCATAGTCATATGACAAAACTTTCCTACAACTTACTGCATTATAGTGTAAAGATATGTTATTATTGTTGATGTTGTTGTTGTTGTTGTTGTTACATGAGCTGGGCCACTTACAGAGTGCTCTGTCAGAGCTAACTAAAAACACATTCACTTTACAGACAGACATACGCTGTTCTCTCACAACACTATCAACTTACAATGAGTACAAATCTCAGATGGGATGGATGGTTAAAAATAGTTGGGGGATGAGGGGGAGGAGGTGAATCAGTGGGGAGAAGGAGGAAATGGATGGATGTGGTTTAGGAGAGCCCATCCTGGCATGGATGAAGTGTCTGTGTGTAAGGTCAGGTTAAGTAGTAGGCTTGGTGGAAGAAATAGACAGTGGTGAGAGTACCTGAAGGAGAATGTATAATAGGAATGATAGATGGGAAATAAGGAAATGTTCCAAGAGAGGAGTTTATATGTAGTAGGAAACAGATGGGTGGTATAGAGGACTGAGACAGGGTAAGAACAGGTGAAGGGAAGTGGGAAGGGAGAGAACAGCAAGTGAGGAACAGGCACTGGAGATTGAGACCGAAAGAGTTACAGAATGGTGGAGACATCACAGGAAGAGCCTCTATCTATCCAGATCAGAAAAGCTGGTCTTGGAAGGGAAATTCAAAATTTATGGTTGTGTAGAAGTCATTGAAGTCAATCACCATGTGATGCACAGCACATCAACAACAGTGTTGTTTATTTGGCCTTTGGTCATAGTTATGTGGTGGTTGTACAGGGTGTAAGTGGATTCTTCGGTAATTGTTACAGTTCATAAAATTATGTGCACTGTACACAGCAAAACTGATATACAATGTGACTGCTTAGAAATTTTGCTCTTTCTTTGATGGGTTAAGAAATTCCAGTGCCAGGAATCAAATATGATGATGTAGGCAGATGCATGGGACAAGTCTTGCACCTGAATCTTCCACAGGTTTATGGGGGAGCAGAAGAAGCATAGGAATAGGCAAAGATACTGTGTACTTTAGGTAAGCAGCTGAATACCACTGTGGGATGGTATAATTGTGAGGAAGATATTTCTAATTTCAGGCAATGCCAAAAGATAGCCAAGGTCCTGATGGAAAACATGATTTCATTATTCTGACATACCTCTGAGAATGGACAGTAGATTTGTAATGAATGTTAGATAAGTCATAGAAGACCTGTTTTTGGACAACACTGGGAAGGTAATTCCAGTTTGCAAACACCCCATCAAGTCCTTCAACATACTAGCACAGAGATAGCTTATCACTGCAAATGTGGCATCCATGTGTTCTCAGGTTGCATTGGGAGGACTTCATGGTGTGAAATGATGGCAGCTGTTCAAATGTAGATATTGTTGGTGATTGGTGGGTTTAGTGTGAACAAAGCTTCTTAAGGAATCATAAGTGGGATGGAGGATCACATCCATGTCAGTCATTCACTGAGATCTAGTGAACTGAGAGGAAGAGAAGTTCTTGAGGTTTTGGAGGAATGAGGAACATTAGAAACAAAGGGGATTGGGACAGCCACAAATTACTGATAATGCATATATTATTCACTGATAATGTGAGCACCACTAAATTAGTGAAAACTCCAGAAGTCCACAAATGTTCTAACCAAGTCAAAGTATGTTGTTATTTTGTTCATGAATTTTACCAAAATGTGGATATCAATGTGGAATATATGTGTTCTGAAAACTAACTTTTAGGACATATTTACAAAGTCTTTAAACTCTGACAAATTTAGAACACTGTGTACTAAGATAGGAAATTGTAACTAATGAGTTTTGTTCCACTATTACTTCGTTTTTCTTACTAAAAAGTATTTTTTGCACTACAGTTTCAGTTATTTACATCACTACTTCCCCCAAATCAAACAATGATGTGTCTCCTGTTTGCTTCTGCGGTGAACCTCATTTAGTGTTCTATGAAACCTCTCTGCACTACATGTGTGTATTCTTTGTTTTGTCTGTAGTTTGTAGTGTGCGTTGTTTATGTGCATCCATGTTACATAAAGTGTCTTGTTCTTTTCTTGCCACGAAACATACCCTTAGTTCACCACAACAGTCTCAAAGTAAAGAGATCATTGATTCCCATGCTGCAGCAAACCACCTTTGCATGCACCAAGGGGAGAACCACAGCAGTAATGATAAGGGAAAGACCTTCATATGTTGCATGACAAATATGTATAATCTCTTGCAGTCGACATGATCTAGTCTGTCACTAGCAATGGAGGATGTACCTTTGACAATTCCAGACACATGTGCTGGCAAAATGTATGAAAATTATTAAATAAATGTCAGCTGAAGATCCCAAGACAAAAGCCAACAGGCAATACTTCAAAAATGCCAATAAAAGGCTCAAAAATTTTGCACTTGAGATACCTCTAGTTATCTCTAGTACATGTCCCTCAGTAGCGCTCCCAACACACCCACTTGCAGCAGCTCCCAAGTGCTTGACACTAGTCAGGCAGTTTCGAACTGCATGAAAACAGCAACTAATTTGTCCTGTGCCTAAGCACAGCACACATAGGACTGAAGCACTGTTTGAAATAAAAGTAAACAAATAACTTTAAGCAAAACTTACTGATTCTCTTAATTTATTGGTCTGTTATACCACAAGAATCAAAAATTCCCTTTAAGTGGGGGACATAATGGATTTTGGTCCAAAGAAAATCGATTTTAAAAAAATATTATTTTCTTAATCAACACAGTTTAATCTATGTTGTGTGTGAATTCTATGGTGATAGCAGCTTTAGAAATGCCTTTAAATTGTTAAACTGATTAACTCTGCACTGGCAGTCACTCCCACATTTTCCGACATTTGGGAAACTGCTTGCTTCAGCGGAATTTTTTTCAGTGTGAAGGCTATTTTCTTTCGATATCTTTGGCTAACTTCAATATCTCTGGCTGACATCTCTATCTTTGCCTGAAAACTTTCTTGCATGGGGTTTGTTTATGTTTTGACAATACTAATACATATTAGTAGGTGGAAGGCTGAATTTTTAAACCTTTGTGTGGAAGTCAAGATTTATGCAGAGTGTGTGGTGGAAAATCTGTGTTTAAGAAATGGAGTTTTCATGGAATCAGTTTACCAACAAAAAAGAGGAAGCAGCTAAAAATGAAGACCAAAATCTCTCAGCTTTAACATCGAAACTTAGGACAGGATAACTGTACAGGTGTATGAATGATGTTGATATGGATTCCACTGGATTCAGATTTATTGATTTATAGCTTCTCTGGCAGGCTATAAAGTTTTCATCTTCATGTGTTAGCTGTAAAAATACGGAATGCATGATTGTTGTTGAAGAAAGAAGAGTGGGAATAGCTTGTGATTTTAAACTAATTTGTAATTCGTGTGGCTATGAATTTTCATTTTCCTCCTCCAAAACAACTGACACTGGTACCTGTGAAAGCAATTTTAGGTTAGCATATGCTCTGAGATGCCTTGGTCAGGGCAGAGGAGGAGGTAATTTATTATGTGGTTTTCTGAACATGCCTCCATCTTGTGGAAGGTTTGAAACAATAAAGAAAGAAATGTCTGATGCTGTATGTGATACTGCCAAAGTTTCTATGAAGAAAGCAGTGGAGGAATTGGTGGAAGTAAACCAAAAAGAAATAGATCCTGAGGTAGATATTCATAATAGTGAATCTCTTACAAATGTATTTTTCCATTAAAACACAGCCACAGCTCTTTTGCTTTACACATGCAAAATTTTAGATTTATACATTAATAAATATGGCTGTAATGATGTTTTAAATAAATGTTTACATTTTCTGTTACATGCCCCCTTAGGAAATGAAGTGATAAACAGCCAACAAAGTGATTTCCATTACAGCATACAATAAGAGAAAAGTATGGTATAAAATTTACCACTTCTCTGAGGATATTTGGAACTGCATGTCTCAGATTTTAAAAATGGCATAAACTTAGGACAAATGTAGACAATATACAAGGATTAGTCATATAGTTTTAATTATCGTGTCAGAGTAAAAAAGTTACAGAGTTAAAGTTTTGTATATCTGTAAGTACATGTCTGCAATGCTGGTGTACATTGAAATTCCTCCATTAGAGTACCTCAGCATGCTGGAGAAGCCAACACAAAATGACACAGCCCACTGATAAAATGGAATATCCAGCAATAATTTGTGTGATCACGTGTGCTAAGTTGGTGAACTTATACAGCAACAATGCACTATCATATGGCACAGTGGTAGGGCGGTACAGGTACTTTCATTGTGGTTAAATGAGTCTCAATACCAAAGAACTGGGAATCACAATAGAAGTGGAGGCCCTGATGCTTGTTGACTGGCATATCACATTTCACATGATAGCGGGAAAATGGAAATCAGTCATGAGTTAGTTTTCAACATCTTGCACAACATTTTAAATATAAAACATGTCACTGCCCACTGTGCTGCATGACTGCTTACATATGTTCAAAAGGCTTGCCAAACTGAGGTAGTAATTGGAATGTTGCAATTGTTTCAGACCATTCCAGGTGGCTTCTTTAGTCACCTAATCACCATTGAAGAGGGCTGGGTGATTTACTAAGACCCCAAGGTAAAGGAACAAAGCAAACAATGGAAACTTATGGATTCACCACCACTAAAAAAGGTGAAGATGCAACCACCATAGTGCCACATAAGCTGAACAGTTTTTGGAACTTCTATGGTGTGATGCTAAAAGATTATGCCCATAAAGGGCATATCCTCACAGAAGTGTACTACCAAACTCTCACAATATGGTTATGGGAAGCAGTCAAGACAAAGCATCAGGGCAAGCTGTCCAAGGGCGTCCTTTTGCTATTTCACAATGCCCCGACTGATCCTGCACAGGATACAGCCAACTATCCTGATTCTTTGTGCTACAACTTTTGCCTCCCCTCCATATTCTCCTGACATGGCATCCAGTGACTTCTTTCTCTATCTTCAGATGAAAAAAAATCATTGCATGGCAGGCATCCCCGAACTCATGATGAGGTGATTTTCAAGGTGGAATATTTCCTGAACAGTGAAACTGCAGGCATCTACAACCAAGGTCTCCACCAAGTTATCTTTATCATTGGGAAAATGTCACATTTAAGGGTGATACATAGAAAAGGACTAACACCATCAACAAGAGTCATAGTAAAAACTCCATGTTTTTGGTGTGTTAACTAAAAATTTATGACTACCCCTCATATATTGCTGTTTAAAGGTAAAAATAACGGGTGATCAAAAAGTCAGTATAAATTTGAAAACTTAATAAACCATGGGATAATGTAGACAGAGAGTTAAAAATAGACACAGATACTTAGAATGACATGGGGTTTCATTAGGGGGGAAAAAAAAAAAGTTCACAAAATGTCCGACAGATGGCGCTGGACAGCAAAACGTCAGTGACTGCGCATGACAATCGTGTATAAAAGGAGCTGCAATGAGAGAGAGAATCAGATGCGCCAGCAGTCGCAGCATGTTGACGTTACCTGAAAAGGCGATTTTAGTGAAGCTGTATTATCAGAATGGGGAATTTGCTAGTTCAGCATTACTATTCTATCGCCATAGGAAGGGGATTCGAATGGGTAAAGGTCCGTTGACAAATGCAGCTGTGGTGAGAATGAATTTGAAATTCGAAGCCATGGGTTGTTTAGACGATAGACCCCGTAGTGGCCGACCGAGGACAAGGCGTAATGCTGCTGAGACAGTTCAGGAAGAAATGGAGACTGTAGCGGGTTCGTCTATGCACGGAGCAGTCAGTGCTCGTGCAGTCGCATGTTGCACCATCATTCCATACACTACTGTTTGGTTGGCACTGAGGCGTACCCTATGATGCTATCCGTTCAAAATCCATCGGCATCATGAAGTGTTACCTGGCGATTTAGTGAAGCGGAGGGCATTTGCGGTGTGGGTGTTTCAAAAGATGGCGGAAGATGACGATTGGTAGAGTAACGTGTTGTGGACCGACGAAGCTCATTTCACGCTCCGAGCGTCTGTCAACGCCCACAACTGCAGAATTTGGGCTACCAAAAATCCTAGAACTGTCATGGAAACTCCATTGCACGATGAGGAAGTCACGGTATGGGTTGTATTTACCACATCTACCATTATTGGGCCTTTTTTCTTCAAGGAAATGTGTGATTCTGGTTTTGTAACTGCTACCGTGATGGGTGAGAGGTACGCCGATATGTTACAGAATTGTATCCTCCCCAGCCCGGCTGATAAACACCTGCTGGAATGTACGATGTTTATGCAGGATGGCACTCCACCCCATATTGCTAGATGCGTGAAAGATCTCTTGCGCACGTCATTTGGTGATGATCGTGTGCTCAGCCACCACTTTTGTCATGCTTGGCCTCCCAGGTCCCCAGACCTCAGTCCGTGTGATTATTGGCTTTGGGGTTATCTGAAGTTGCAAGTGTATCATGATCGACCGACATCTCTAGGGATGCTGAAAGACAACATCCAACGCCAATGCCTCACCATAACTCCAGACATGCTTTACAGTGCTGTTCACAACATTATTCCTCGACTACAGCTATTGTTGAGGAATGATGGTGGACATATTGAGCATTTCCTGTAAAGAACATCATCTTTGCTTTGTCTTACTTTGTTATGCTAATTATTGCTATTCTGATCAGATGAAGCGCCATGTCGGACATTTTTTGAACTTTTGTAGTTTTTTGGTTCTAATAAAACCCCATGTCATTCCAAGCATGTGTGTCAATTTGTACCTCTCTATATACATTATTCTGTGGTTTATTAAGTTTTCAAATTTATACTGACTTTTTGATCACCCGGTGTGTTTCAGTTTTATTAGGTCTGTCCACATTCGTTCCCTTTAATGCATGTCAGGGCGCTGATGACCTCGACGTTGAGCGCCATAAGCCCCAACACACACACACACACACACACACACACACACACACACACACACACACACACACACACACACACATGGTGTGACATTTATAGTTGTCACAGAAGACACTATTATGCCACAGCAAATTAATCCATAAGATGTATATATGCAGACTGAAGCAACAAATGAAAATTTGCCCCAAAGCCAGGATTCAAACAGAAAAATGTAGACACTCTTTGACAGTCAATATCCCTGGAACAAAATGACATATTTTTGAAATGTTGCACAGTTGTGTAGTCCAATGTTTTCCCAACAGATCTTGGTGTGTGTTTTCTAGCAGATGACAGTGCAGCAATGAATGAAGTAAGATTGTCATTTGAGCAACACAAGGTCATATTGAAGTGGTACTGGAAGTACAAAAAGTATGATGGAGATACAATGGCAGTGGTGTAATGTGTATGGAACTCAGCCACCAATACATATAACAATTTATCATATTCAGGACAAATTTGAAGCTGATGGTACCATTCAGGATGTGCATAAGGAAAGATCTGGCCAACCAAAAATATCAACAAATCCATCTTCCAGTGCTGCTGTGTTGCAAGATTTTACTAGGTCACCTAAAAAATCTGTGAAGTAGGATGCACATGAAAGTGGGGTATGCTGTTCAAGCATACAACAAACTCTGAAGCTCCAGAGTGGAAAGTGTACATTCCAAGACTGCTGCACACTATGAATGAGGATGACCCTGATCGAAAGATGGAGTACTGTGAGTGCTTTGAAGGCATGCTTCATGAGCATGAGTGGTTTTCAAGGATGGTTACCTGGATTGATGAGGCACAATTCAAACTGAACAGTACTGTTAACTGCCACAACTCTGTGTACTGAGCTCCTGGAAACCCTCATGTTCATGTGGACAAACATGTTAATCTAGCAGGTGTTAATGTGTGGTGTGGTCTGTCACTGGACAGTTTTATTGGCCCATTCTTCCCTGAAGGTACCATAACTGGTGAGGTGTAGCTTCATATGCTGCAAACATCAATTTTACTTGTCACCTGAGAGATGTTTGGGAATGAAAGATTTTACCTACCACAAAATGGCACTCCACCTTACTACCACAGAGATGTCAGAGCCTACTTGCATGAAAATCTGCCTAGATAGTGGATAGGTTTAAGAAGAGCTGCTGAGTACACACCATGTTCTCCAGACCTTACACCTCTTGACTTCTACGTATGGGGTACCTTGGAAAATGAACTGTATCACCAGAAGCTAACTAAACTGAATGAGCTATGAGAAACCATTGAGGCATCCTGTGCACCTGTTACACTGGCAACCTGACAGTGACAGTTTGGTCAACAGTACAGCGACATCTACTTGTTTGGCTGCTAATGGGGGTCACTTTGAACACACAAAATAACCATCCCTGTGTGCAAGAAATGTAATGTATGTCATTTTGTTCCATTAATATTGATTATAAAAGAGTGTCTACATTTTTCTGGACCCCTGTGTATATCATTGATCTTTGAGACTTGGTAAGATTTCTGGAACCATATAGTTTCATCTAATTAAAGCACCTATATCTGGGTTTCAGGAAGGATTCCCATTTCATTTGATGCTGAGGTGCTATTCCGATACTGTTAGAGCCTCTGCAATGCTGTTCAAGTTTAGGGGGAATACCAAGTGGGCTGTGGCATAAATGATAATTTGGAGTGAGGAGGGAGGTGCACTAGTGTAGTATGTGCATTCCTGCAAAGCTACTGTGCAAGAGTATGCACTTAAATTTTACATAAAATTTTAGAGTCGTTATTTTCAAAGTGACTTTGTCTGACACATATGATCTCAACATTATACACATGAAATGACAAAAAATGAGCTTATATGAATAATTAAACATGTAAACTGCACAAATTTTGCACTTGGATGGTTTGGTGCCATCTTCTGTGCTGGTAAGCCAAAGATGAGCACTATAATATCAGTTCATCCCATTAAAACTGGTGGAAATCGTAGAGCACAGCAGAGCATATTTTTTGCATGAGGTGGCAAACAATGCCGAGTACTACTTTGTTTAACATCTGTAATAGAGTAAGAAAAGGTCACTCACTTTTTGCTCTGGAAACAGCTATTCAGAAATATGAGATATCTAGTTATATATGAACAAAGTTGCTCATAGGTTAGTAGAAGAAGTAGTTCATTAGAAAGAACAGTAAAATAGAGGAAGCCACACAGCCTCAAGGCCTTACTGTCCATGAAATGAAGACCAAGTGCATGATGCTCAACACGAAGGAACTAAAAATCTGAATATATTATCAGAAACAGGCTTCAATTTTGAAGATGTACAGATTTTGAATATCTGGGTTATATAATTAGTAGGACAAACTCCATGTCAACTGAAATAAAATCACATGGCTTAAATGGTACTTACACATATGTATGTTACTAGTCTCCATGATATTAGACAGATAGATTAAACTGCCAGTGGATCAGGTCAGTCAAATGGATCAGGCCAGATGTGACACCAAAACATTTATGAGTATCAGCTCATAATATTTGAACACAGGATGCTGCACAACATCTTTGGGACAGTTCAGGCTTATATTGATACATGGAGAGAAATAAATGTAACATGTGGAAATCAACCAATAGAAAGAATGGATGTGTCTAAATTTCTTGGAGTACTGGTACTTCCATATACAACAGACCCTAAAAAAATTGAGCTCGGCTATGTATGCTATCAGAATGATGTCTTCCATTGGAGATTTAACCACTATGAAGTCCACATACTATGGATATTTTCACTCTGTTATGTGTTACGGAATTATCTTCTGGGGAAATTTAGCTTTGGCAAAGAAAATTTTTGTGGCCCAGAAAAGGGTTATTAGAATTATGTGCGGAGTAGCCCCTAGCATGCCGTAACCTTTTCAAAAAGCTGCAAATAATGACCACTGTATCCCAGTACATATATTCACTGATGTGTTTTGTAATTAAGAACCCTGCACAATTTCCATCAAATAAGAACTATCACAAATATAATACAAGAGGGAAAGAAAATCCTCATTGTGAACTTAAGAACCTGACAGTTGTTCAGAGAGGTGTCAAATGGTCAGGAACAAAAATTTTTAACCATCTCCCTGACCAGATAAAATGTTTAAGAGAAGATGAATCTCTTTTTAAAGCAAAACTAAAGGAATATTTGTTAAATATGTCTGTTTATACATTAGAAGAGTTTTATGATGCAAAAAGGGAAATAGCATTTAGATAGAATTATCCATCTTGTTAACAAAGAAATGTGCTTGCAATTTTTCTCCAAATTAAAACATGAAATTTTGTATTAACACTCAAAGAAATCTGCTGTTATATGTACAGTATCTGTTTTTCCTCTAAACTTTGTATTAACTATATGCAGTTATGTAGAACATTTTCTATATATTTAATGAAGACTGTTTTGTATCTTTTTGTATGTTTGTTGTTTTGTATGTTTGACTCGTTCCACATCTCATGTGACATTCTCACAATACGAGATGTACAGAACATTAAATAAACAAACAAATAAATAAATAAACGGAGCAAATGTTGGGATAGATTGCTTTATACAAGGAACAGACATTGTAAAATCAATATGAAGCAAAAGGATAGATTGGCTTGGACGCATTCTTAGGATGGATGCTGACAAAAGATGTTTAACAATGTAGGCCTACTGAAAGAAGACAGCAGTGCATTGACAACGTGGAAGAGGATATAAAAACTTTTGGAATCACTGGATGGCAAAAACTGCATTGATGGAGGGCAGGATGGAGGAACCTTGTTAAAGAGGCTAAATTCCCACATAGGGTTGTAATGCCGTGATAAGAAAAAGAAAGAAGAAGAAGAAGAAGAAGAATCAAGGACTACTTGATTTTATGTTTCTTGAAGTCCATGACCTCATGTCAAGCTCAAGATTAGTCAAGAATTCACTGCACACTACTACAATTATCACAAAATGAGGTTCCATTATAGATAACAGTATCATCTGTTAGAAGCCTGAAGTTTCTATCAATGTTTTCTGCTAAAACAATAATATATTATACGAGTAATAATGGCCCTATCACATTCCCATGGAGCACACCAAAATGACTGTTTCTGTGGATGATTCTCCATAAAAATGCTGCATTTTCTTGTAAAGAAGTTTTCTATCAAATAACTTTTGCAAGCATCAGTTCATTACTTGAAGAAATTGCACATTTTCACTCTGGAATGTGAGAATGTGTGTCTGCAATGTTCCATTATATGTATGGTTGAAACTGGCGATGGAAATAATGCTCCAGCTAAAACATTTAAGCTACTCTCTCTCCAGTTAACATCATTCAAATTTAGTTTTTGCCTTATGGAAATCATTTTTTGTTTTGAGTGTAGCCTTTTGAAGCTGGAAATACAGTTTCAAAGTATATAAAGACAATTAAACACTATATTCTCAAATTAAAAACAAGCTCAACAATGACTAGTTGCCTCGCGGAAACGGCTGTGGGGGTCTAAGTTGCTGCAGTCATGGACTGTGCGGCTGTTCCTGGTGGAGGTTCGAGTCCTCCCTCAGGCATGGATGTGTATGTATGTCCTTAGGATAATTTAGGTTAAGTAGTGTGTAAACTTAGGGACTGATGACCTTAGCAGTTAAGTCCCATAAGATTTAACACACATTTGAACAACAATGACTAGTTATGTTTTCTTGTATACGGAATGTTGTAAAGCTACTGACAAAGAGAAACACTGCCGGTCATTTTTCTGTTTTAGCTTGGGTAAAAACTTAGGTGTAATCAAAATATATACCCATAATTTATTTACTGTGTTAGCATATTTTCAAAACGTAGCGTATTGGCAACCTTGCCACTTTCATAAGTGATTGATACTGACTTTTTCCACAGTTTATTTTTCAACTAGTTACTAATATTTAAGTACATGTTATTGAATATGATATAACTAGGAAACATGAATTGTTAAATGCAGTGTTTGTTTGTCTATTGTTCTTTTTTTACTGGCGCTACAAACAAAAATCAGGCAAAGCAAACTTAAATAGCGAATTTTATCATGAATATTGATTGGTAATAAGTGTAACTAACAGCAGCAATTTTTACAGTTTTTCTTCATTAATTTATTTTTTTACTTATTCCACATCCTTTAGATAGAGTAGTAGAGGGGTTTTCTGGGCACATGACAGCAAGGTCTTCAGCGCCCGTTCAGTATCCTAGTGAGACGGGTGTCAAGAAAAAAAAGCTCAGAACATTTACATAAAACGGAACATAAAACATGGGGAACAATCATTGGAAAATATGTGCTCACCCACACCGAAGCGTGGGATGAAGCAGGGCGTCAGCAGTAAAACAGGGACAACACAGGAAGAAAATGAGAGAGGGAGCTAAAACAATGTAGCAGATGGAAGTGGCTGGCTGACCGCAAGGAAAAAAAGGGAGGAGTCAGCCACTCTGCAATACACTAAAACCTCCAGCCTAAAAGTTTAGGCCAGAGTCCAGACACATCACAAAACTTAAAAACCCTAGACACACACGTCTCATCGTTTGCTAAAACACAAGGCAGATCCCCATCAACTTGTGCTTCTGCCCTTGCATCACAATATAAAATGCAGTCTGTTAAAACGTGCCGGACAGAGATGTGCACACCACAGGCATCACAAAACGGAGGATCCTCCCGCCGTAATAAATAGCTATGCGTCAGAGGACAGTGCCCGATCCGAAGACGTGTGAGGGCCACCTCTTCCCGCCTGAGCAACCGGCAGGAGGAACGCCACGGCCGAGTGGTTGACTTTACCGACCGCAGTTTATTGGCCATCACCGCCAGCCATTTGTCCTCCCACAACTCCATGCACTTCCTGTGGAGTGCAGCGATGACTGACTGCAAGGGGATAGGACACTGGACCACATCCTGCTCTCTGCAGGCCTCCTTGGCAGCCCGATCAGCCTGTTCATTGCCCCATATGCCGACATGACCAGGCACCCAGCAGAAGGATACCTCTTTACCCCGCTGTTGGAGCAAGTACAGTTGGCCATGTATCAGCTGGACCATCTCCTCAGTCGGGTATAGGTTCTGCAGTGATTGTAAGGCACTAAGAGAATCGGAGCAGAGAAGAAATCGATCGCCCCGAACACGATTCATCTGCTCCAGTGCCTTCAGGATCGTGTGGAGCTCCGCTGCGAAAACGGTATATTCAGCAGGGAGGCGAATCCGGGTAACATTATCCGGGAACACCACAGAACACCCAAGGAAATTCTCCTGTTTGGAGCCATCAGTGTAAACGACAGTGAAACCGTGATGCACATCTAAAATGTTAAAAAACAGTGACTGGAATGTAAAATCTGGCGTGCCATCCTTCTAAAATAAGTTTGGGTCTCCGGAGGAGCCAAGGTGGAGATCTGCTCCAACCACGACGTAAAACATGAAGACCAGCCATAGACATTGCAGCGAGGCAATCCTGTGCGCGAATCCCATAGGGCTGCGTCGCACGTTGCCGGTTATGAAATAACCGTGCCAGAGGAGGCTGAGCAACGGTATGGTATGCAGGTGTGTATGGTGTGGACAAAGTTTTATACGCCTGGCGGACCGTAGGAAGCCATCGCCGCATGTGAAGTGGCGGTTCACCAGCCTCTGCACAGACGCTTGGTATGGGGCTAGTTCGGAATGCCCCAGTGGCCAACCGAAGCCCCTCATGGTGGACAACGTCTAAAATCTTTAAGTACGAAGGCCTCGCAGACCCATACACCGTGCACCCATAATCGAGCCGAGATTGCACAAACGCCCTGTAAAACTGGAGCAGACAAGTCCTGTCAGCTCCCCATGTACTGTGGCTAAGACATTTTAAAATACTTAAAGCCCGAAGCGACCGCCGTTTCAGGTCTTTAAGATGAGGTAACCACGTGAGCCTCGAGTCAAAAATGAGCCCCAGAAATCTCACCGTGTCTTTAAAATACAGAATAGTGTCCCTCAAGCGCAACTCAGGAAAGGTGAAAATCGAACGAGAATGGTTAAAAAGAACACATACAGACTTCTCGGTGGAAAACTTAAATCCACTCTTCAGTGCCCAGTCATCCAAATGCCTAATCGTAAGTTGCAACTGACGAGTTGTCGTTGCAAGGCTTGAAGAAGAGCAGAACAAAGAGAAATCATCCACAAACAAAGAACACTGGACAGGACTTTTCACTATGGACGTAATGCTATTAATAGCGATGGCAAAGAGAGTCACACTTAAAACGCTACCCTGGGGGACACCATTCTCCTGCTCAAAGCGATCAGACAGTACGTCACCAATTCGGTATCTAAAATATCGTGGCGAGAGGAAAGACTGAATAAAAAGAGGAAGACAACCACGAAAACCCCATTCATGAAGCTTCTCCAGGATGAGACGCCTCCAAGTGGTATCGTAGACCTTCTCGATGTCGAAAAATACACCTATAAGGTGATAACGGCGTAGGAAAGCTTGTTGTATAGCCGCCTCCAGGAGGGCAAGGTTATCGAAGGTGGAACGAAACCTCCTGAACCCACACTGAAAGCGACTAAGGAGTTGCCGGGATTCTAACATCCAGACAAGGCGGCGGTTGACCATCCGCTCCAAGGTCTTCCCTATGCAACTAGTGAGGGCAATACTATGGTAGCTACTTGGGCTCGTGCAGTCTTTCCCAGGTTTTAAAAAAGGGATTAAAACTGCCTCACGCCACGCGTCAGGAAAGTGACCCGACGCCCAAATGTCATTAAAAAGTGCGAGGAGGAGTTCTCTGTTGCGCATTGTGAGGTGCCATAGCATACTGTAATGGATCCTGTCATGACCAGGGGATGTGTCACGAGCTCCAGACAATGCAGAATCCAGCTCCCACATAGAAAACGGGCAGTTGTAAACTTCATGAGAGGTGGACTGGAAGTTCAGACTACACCTCTCAGCAACCGCTCTATGGCGCTGGAAACCTGGATGCTGAATGGTTGTGGCAGTAACTGTCGCAAAATATGCTGCCATAGTCTGGGCAATGTCTCGCGGATCTGTGTGGAGAGTGCCGTTATTCATTACAGCAGCTATGGGGCACCTCCCTCCTCTACCAGAAATTCTCCTGATGGTCTCCCACACAATGGAACTTTTGGTGGAACGATTAATGGTGGTCAGGAACTTTTGCCACGACCTCTTCTTGCTCTCACGAATAATGCGGCGACATCTTGCCCTCGCCACCCGAAAGGCTGCAAGATTCTCAGCAGTCAGCCGACACTTGAACCGACGCAGAGCCGCACGCCTGGTCCTGATTGCAGAGCGGCATTCGTCACTCCACCAAGGCACAGGTGGCCTTTTCCGGTGGCCTGTGGACTGTGGAATGGATGCTGCAGCGGCGTGGTGGACCGTTTTGGTAATACGATCCACCCACACCTCAACAGTCACACAGTGTTCGAATTGGGCCAACTGGCTATAAAGTGTCCAGTCAGCTCCACTGAGCACCCATCGTGGTGGTCTCCTTTCGGGCCCCACGCCATCTGGAAGGTGAATCCAGATTGGGAAATGATCACTGCCGTGCAAGTCAGCAACCACTTCCCAGTGAGCACTGGAGGCAAGAGCTGGAGAGCAAAGCGAGAGATCAATAGCAGAGAACGACCCAGTCGCCGTGCAGAAATGCGTACTCTGTCCTCCATTGAGCAAGTAGGCACAGGAGGACAGGAGAAGCCTCTCAATCGCTCTACCCCTGGGGCAGGTAATTTCAGAGCCCCAAAGCACATTGTGGGCATTAAAATCACCACAAATAATGAATGGCTGGGGGAGCTGTGTAAGAAGGTCGGTGAGGGCCGCGTCATCAAGAGCATCATGTGGGGGCAAGTAAAGTGAACAGACAGTCAATGGATGACACACGTGCACGGACACAGCGACGGCCTGTAAAGTCGTTGTAAGTGAGAGAGGCGAGGAGTGGTAGTCTGTCCTGACGAAAATACCGACGCCTCCTCTAGCTCTCTCTCCACGCAGGTCGTCCTTTTTGTGGAGTGTATAGCCTCGTATCTCAGGGGAGTATGATGGATGGAAATACGTCTCCTGGAGACAGAGACACAGTGGTCTACCCTGGGATAGTAGACGAAGTTCCTCCACATGCGTCCTGAACCCTTGCAAGTTCCACTGAAGTATGGGAGCCATCTATGATGGGGGTAGCACCTTCATCCTGTCTCTCCGACGGGGCGGGGAGACTGCAGCAGGTGGAGGGGCAGGCGTGGGGCGAGATGATTTCCCCACACATACATCGGATTCCATCAACTCTGGGGAAGAGTCAGAGGAAGCCTCACGGAAAACCACATCTGCATGGTCAGACGGTTTACTACGGGATTTGACCCGCTGTTGCTGCTGTATGGGAGCTTTCTGCGGTTTGATGGGCTTTGGGGGAGCTGATGTGGGAGTGGTAATGGCTGTACTGGGCTTCGGAACATCCTCAGCTGTTGGAGGCGTCAGGGGCTGGCCCAAGTTCGCCACTGTACCTTTGTCTGCCATTCGAATAGGGGCTACTGGCTCTGAAACACTGGCTGCATTGCAAGTGCACTGACAGCTGCATGTATTAGTGCCAACACTCACCACCTCTGTCTGTGTGGAGGCATCTACTTTTGGAGTAGGCTTCTGAACCAGGGAGGCAAAAGATGTAGCAAATGTGGGAGGTTGCATCGACTTATAGATCTTCTTGGCCTCACCATAGGGGATGCGCTTGGTTGTTTTTATTTCCTGGACTTTGCGTTCCTCTAAAAATATTTGGCAGTCCCTACTCCAAACAGGGTGGTTCCCAGAGCAATTGATACATTTGGCTGGAGAGGAGCAACCAACTCCATCATGAGCAGCTTTACCACAGTTGCCACAAGTCGCGTCACCTTTGCATCCTAAGGTGGTATGCCCAAAACGCTGGCATTTGAAAGAGCGCATTGGGGTCGGGAAATAAGGCCTCACACTAAGGCGAAGAAAGCCAGCTTTCACATGTTCAGGAAGTTTCGTGCTACTGAAGGTTAGAATAAAGGAGTCGGATTTGACAAGATTGCCATCAACCCTCCTCATGATATGTTGAACATCAACGATACCTGCCGGAGCCCACTCACGTTGCAGTTCTTCCTTGGGAATGTCAACTAGATCCCGGCACGTCACAACACCTTTGCTGTAGTTCAAGGTGCCGTGCAGTTGAGTGTCTATGGCATACTCTCCAAGGCATTTAGCAGACTGAAGTTTAGGCGCTTGCTGGGAAGTGGAAGTTTCCACTGGCAAGGTCCCATTATGTAAGCGCTTCACCGATTTTAAGGAGCCACAGATTCCCTCCAATCCCTTTTGTATATAGAAGGGCGATACCTTCTCGAAACTACCCTCCTTCCGTTTCACAATGAGAAACACGTTCGGATCACAAGAATGCATTCTGTTACCTAAGACTGGACTTTGTAAAGAAGCGCCGGAGTCAGGGGGACTGACTGCACGGGCCCTCTTAAGAGCAGTGTTAGAACCCTCCAGCGGCCCACCCTTTCCGCTGGGAGGAAGAAAAGAAGATTTCGAAGGATCCATCTCGGTCCCACGAGCAGCTAGGGAACTACAAGTCCACCTAGACAGAGCCCCGCGTGCCTAGGTAAGCCTTATACAACTGAGGTGCGGCAGGTTCCCCAGAGGTTGCCCGCTATCGACTGTTCCACCTCAACAGCCATGCATCTCATCGGCGCGCAGCACACCTTGAGATTGAGGTTTTTTTTATAGAGGTTTATGCCATCCTCGCGATCCGGGCGGTCAAGCCAAGATCCCCATTCCCTGAGACACACAACGTTCCACCGCCGCGCCGCATGGTGGTCGCTGAAGTATGCTCAGAGGTAACGGTGACGGGGGACTGGCGGCGCTTACCAGTCCCCAGCTCAGGCACCCCGGGGTCGCCAAGCCCGTACCCAGCAAATGAGTGCTGAGCCCCTGGGGGCACATCCTTTAAGTATCTCCTCTAGTCATTTTATCTTTTTTTATTTACAGTGAGTGAATCAGTTTTTATCTGACGCAGAATTTGATTTACATACGAATTCTTTCATTCACCTGATATATAGCAGATCCTCCTACATTATTACTCCCTAGCCTGTTCTCCAGCCGAAAGAAAAATTTCATAACTTATCAGGTATACTTGTCTGAGAATTTTGTGGCTAGAACATTAGTAATAAATAATGTTCAGTTTTACTGAAAAAATTCTGCCCTCACATGAATATCTGTAGTTCTGGCCACAGTCTAATTTTAGAAATATGTTTACCAATGAATAGTGAGAGTAACAATTGTACCAGAAAATCTTCCCAGAGTTCAATATTGTTAACTAACCTTTATATATGCCCATGAAATTGGTAAGATTGCAGAGGAACCAAATGGTGCAGCACTTACAACACCAAAAGACTTCGACTGTTTACCCATATCAGCCATTGGATTGACAATAGGATGCGTTGGTAAGAATGGAGCAAGATGAGCTTTTCTGGGAACAAATGAAAAATAAAATCACACAGTTTACTGGAAATATACAAAGGAAAATAAATATATTTGTACATAAGAGTATTTATTCTTGCTGCTAGAAGTAAATAATTTGTTTGTCTTAACGAATTCACGTTTCATTGACAAATAGCAGCAAAATGAAAAGAATTTGATAATAAATTGTACTTTGAAATGAGGATCTTGCATTTTGAAACACTGTACTCTTATTAATTAACTGTCTGTTAATTGTTTCCTTACACTTTAATTATTTTGCAATTTAAGAGGGCTGTTTTTCTTGAAATAGATACAATAATAAAAGAATCTTATACTAATCATGATAAATATTAATTCTTGAGTTATGTGAACATACTCTGAGTATTATAAAGTATTAGCATATTACAAGTGCTTAAACAGGAATGACCTTTATGTGAAGTAAGACCACTCTAACAAATTTTACACAATATTTCAATTTGCGCATTGAAAAATGTGCATATCAAATTCACAGGAGAGGGTTCTGATGGCTGACCTCTACTGTACTACTGCATTATGAACCAAGGTTACTGAACAAAACATTGGAAGATACCTTAACACAGCCACAAAAAACCAAGAGTGTTCTACGGAGGAGGAAACCATGTAAACTAAGTAAACTTAAAACATGGAAACATCCAGACTGGAGGAAGGGGGAGTGGCAGCTAGACCATGTCTGTATGGACAAAAATTTTTATAAGGAGATCCACAATGTTAAAGTACTGAGAGGAGTAGACACAGGCTCAGACCATTATATAGTTAAAATTAAAATAAAATTTGCTCCGTTAAAGAAGAGGACCGGAAAAACTAATAAAATGAAAAGGAGGTTTGACCCACATCAGCTAATTAAAAATAATAAATACCAACAAATAACACAAAGCATCAAATTAACATATGATCTAGAACAACTAGTGCCTAATCTTAAAAAAAAAAAAAGAAGCAGAGAATCTAGCTCCCTTGAACCCATGAAGGAAATGTGCATGGTGGACATCAGAATGTCTGAAATTCCATGAAAATAGACACCAAGCATGGTTAAAGTTTCAAACACATAAAACTGAAGAAAATGCCATCAACCTAAAAAATGAAAGAAAAAAATTCACACAAAATATTAGAAGAATCAAGAGAGGATTCCATAAAGATATTATAAACTCTATAGAAGGCAATTATCATAAAACCAACTCCAGGAACTACTATAAAACCTTTGGGAAACAACTACAACAATATAGGGCCCCTACACTAATACTGAAAGATGAAGATGGAAGAATGACACACAGTAACAAGGAAAATGCAGTAATCATGGCAAAAGCATTTAACAAACTTTTGAATTGTGAGGAACCCAAAGAACCCTTACAAATCAACATAAATACCCCAATAAAAACCAAACCTAACAAACTAGACCCTCCAACTTTCCAAGAAGTAGAAAAAAATTCTTAAAGAACAAAAAAAAATTATAAGGCATGTGGACAAGATCAGCGTTTTGTTAAAATGTGGAAATATGCAAGTGACACAGTCAAGACCTCCTTACACATGGCTCTAACAAAAATCTGGGTAACAGAAAGATTCCCCAAACATTGGACCACAGCTATCATCCACCCACTACACAAAAAGGGAGACAAGGGCAACCCAGACAACTACAGAGGAATCTCTCTCCTAGCTTGCAAATTCAAAATTCTGTCCAAGATCCTATATGAAAGAATCAAGGAGCAATTAGAACAGGAGTTAGGGGAATATCAGCGAGATTTCAGACCAGGGAGAAGCTGTGCAGAGCAGATAATCAGTTTAAAATTGATTATGGCGTACTACAAGAAACGGAACAAACCTCTGGCAATAACATTTGTAGATTTTAATAAGGCATATGACTGTCTCCACAGACCTTCATTATTATAAATTTTAAGAAATCTAGGACTCCATCCAAAACAAATTAAAATAATACAACTCACTCTAATCAACACCAAATCAAAAGTGAAGTTTAGAGGAGAAATTTCGGAACCATTCCTCATAAAAACAGGCTTAAGACAAGGTGACTGCCTCTCACCATTACTGTTCAACTGTGCACTGGAATACATGATGAGAGGATGGTACAAGGACAATCCAAAGATGATAAGAATTGGAAGTGCAAAAGATGATATTAGCTTAAACTGCTTGGGATTCGCTGATGATCTTGCTCTCCTAGCCAACACCATTGAAGAAGCCAGGCAACAAGTGAAATCACTACAAGAAATAGCAGAGAAAGTAGGTCATAGAATATCATTTGAAAAAACGGAGATTATGCTAACTGATCCACCACTTGCAAACAAAATTACAATAGGAGAACAGGAAATCAAAATTGTTGATAAATTTAAATATTTAGGTGTAATAATAACATACAATCTAAACGAGAAGCCATCATGGCAGAATAGAATAAAAAAACTGAGCTACACAAATTATATTATCAAAACTACATACAACAAAAAAAGCCTATCTATAGATGCAAAATTAAAACACTATAAAACAGTTACACAACCAGAAATAATGTATGCAGCTGAAAGTATCTTCAAAACAACTAACACAGCAGAAATTGACAGAATACTAAAAATAGAAAGAAGAATAATTAGGACATGTATAAATAAACACTATAAAATAGATGGACATTGGAGAATAGTGTCAAATGAAACAGTATATAAGAAGATAGAACCAGTCATGAGCCCAATCAGGAAGAAATGCATCTCATTCTTTGGACATCTGATGAGAACTCCAGAAAACAGAATTAGTAAAAAAATAATACAAAAATTGTGGAATAGCAAGAGCAACATTAAATGGATCACAGAAATTAAGGAAGATATAAAAGAACTCCAAATTACAGTAGATGACCTAAAAAACAAGACAGGGGAAACCAGAATACTGCAAGACCCGCAAACCAGAATACGAATGAAAATCAATAAAAGGAGTACAGGAAGAGTGGTCTCAGATGAAGAAAGAAGAAATATTGGGCAGACAGAAGAGCAAAACACCTTTCATATAAGAATAGACTCTAATAATTATATTACCTAAATATCATAAGTTATTGTTGAGCCAAATTGTATCCCTGTCTAACAACTTGTTTACAACTTTGTATTTTTGACTAGAGTGGTCCAATGAAAGCTATAAAATAAATAATAATAAAAAATAATAATAATTGCCAACAATACTTAAAATAATGTGAGGAAGGGAAGGACTGTAGGAATACTGGTAAACATCACCTTTATGCCCCATTCACGGAGTTGCCTGAGGATATTATGCCTCTTAGTAGCATTGTAAGCCTTCAAGGGCAAATAAAAATATCTATTAGGTGATGCCTGTGAAGAAAACCTTGTTGTATAAACACCTCCAGAAGGATTGATTATTGATTGTCAATCATTATATCCTGAACCCACACTTAAAGAGCCTAAGGAGCTGTTTGGATTCTAAAATCCAGACAAAATGGCAGTTTACCATCTGCTCCAATATTTCTCCTATGCAGATAGTGAGGGCAGTACTCTGACATGTATCAGAGGGGGTTTAGAATGGCACTTTTCAATGAGTCAGGAAATTGTCCAAATACCCATGAGGGTTTCTTTGCCGTTATTTGTGAGGTGCTGTAACATTATCTATTGGACCCTAGTGTGACCATCAGGTTTTGTGTAACAAGCTGCAGAAAATGCTGACTCCAGCTCTCATGTGGAGAATGGACAGTTATACATTTCATCACTAGTGGAACTGACGTTCCATTCCCCCCCACTCCCCCCTCCCCCCCTCCCCCCGTCAGCAATTCTGTGGTCCTAGGAAGATGGATCCAGACTTGCACTGGCAGCTACCCCCGTGAAATGTTCTGCCATTATCTGGTATATGTCTCTCAGGTCCATGTACGTGCTTGCATTTCTCATTAAAGCAGTAACCTAGTCCATAAATCCTCCTCACACTCTCTCATACAAATGTACTGTTGGCTGAACAGTATATAGGGTTCATGAACTGCTGCCATGGTCCTTGTTTAATCTCTTTTATAATTCAGTGATTTTTGACCCTCACTACCCAAAATGCCGTGAGCTTCTCTGCTGTTTGTAAATATTTGAACCTACACAGAGCCACCTACCTGTCCCTGATAGAGGAGCACTCCTTATCCAACATGAGAGCAGACTGTCTTCGAGTTTGGCCTGAAAACTTTAGGATGCATGATTAAGTGGCACCATGGATCATCTTTGTGATAGTCCTGGACATTATCATAGCATTAAGAAAAAAGTGAGGTGGCTGAAAAGCATCCAGTCCACCTTACTTAGAACCCATCATGGTGGTTTACTTTTGGGCAATACTCCGCCAGGTGTATCCATATGGGAAGTGATTACTATAATGCAAGTCACCTAACACTTCCCAACGTGCAGTACATGTGAGGGATGGATGATATATCAAAAGATCAGTGACAGAACAACACAGTAGAAGTGCCAAAATGTGTGCTCTGCCACGTGTTCAGAGGACAAAGGTCTCTTGGCAACAGGAGGTTCTCAACAGCTCTACCCCACGGAGGTGGCAGCAGAGGCCCATAGCACATTTTGTGCATTAATATCCCCATATAGGAGGAATGGGTGGAATAACCATGTGATAAGTCAGTGAGAGCTTCCTGGTCAGCTGGTTGATGAAAGGGTAGGTAGGGGGACTTTCTGATTGTATGGAGGGGACTGCAAGTTTTGAGATAAGTGTGTTGTTTTGTAATTGAACTTACAAACACAGTCATTTGTGCTGGTTCTTTATGCCTCTGTCTGTGTAAAGACATCAGTTTCTGGAATTGGCTTTTTGAGAGCTGAAGTAAATGAAGTATCAAAAGTAGAGGGTTGCATAGATTTATAAATAGTTTTTGCTTCACTGTACAGTATCTGCTTTCTCATTTTGAGCTCTGTATCATCTTTTCTTTGGAATACAGAGCAGTCTCTACTCCAGACATGGCTATCCCCACAGCCATTAACACACTTCAAGAGGAGATGAACTAATGACTGATTTTTTGGAAGACTTACCACATTTACCCCAAGTTGCTTCACTTTTACATGCTGGTGTGGAGGGTCCAAAGAGCTAGAATTTGAAACAGTGCATAAGATTTGTTGTATAAGCCTCACTTTCAAATTAAGAAGCTCTGCCCTGATGTGCTTTGGGAGTTTTATGCTATAAAATGCAAGAATAAAGGTATCATTTTCACTGGTTTGCTGTCTACTTTTTTCATATTTTGCACATTAGTCACTCCACCTTTATCCCACTTATCTTCCATGTCTTCATTTGGAATATATATAATAACTCTGTATGAAACAACTCCTTTACTATTGTCTGAGGTGTTATGCAGCTCCATTTCTGTGGTACACTTTACCGTGAAGGTTTAGGTGCAAGGGGTTTTGTTGCTTGTTAGGAAATGGATGTTTCAACAAACAGTGTCCCATTTCTTAGCTGATTTTAAAATGCCAGCAATGTCTCGCAGACCTTTACCAATGTACAAGGGTGAGTCAAATGAAAACGTTAAATAATTTTTTAAATATTATTTATTGTGTAGAAGTGGTACAAAGCTGCATCACTTTTCGACATAATTTCCCCCATGCTCAATGCAAGTCCTCCAGTGCTTACAAAGTGCATAAATTCCTTTAGAAAAAAATTCTTTTGGTAGTCCGCGCAACCACTCATGCACTGCGTGGCATACCTCTTCATCAGCATGGAACTTATTTCCTCCCATTGCGTCTTTGAGGGGTCCAAACATATGGAAATCACTTGAGGCAAGGTCTGGTGAGTATAGTGGATGAGGAAGACACTCAAAATGCAGGTCTGCAATTGTTGCAACTGTTGTACGGGCAGTGTTGGGCCTTGCATTGTCATGTTGCAAAAGGACACCTGCTGACAGCAATCCACGTCACTTTGATTTGATTGCAGGACACATATGATTTTATAGGAGATCTGTGTATGATGCACTGGTGACAGTGGTCTCTCTAGGCATGTAATGCTCCAAAATGAAACCTTTTCGTCCCATAAGAGTGTCATCATAACCTCCCCTGCTGATGGTTCTGTTCGAAACTTCTTTGGTTTTGGTGATGAGGAATGGCACCATTCCTTGCTATCTCTCTTCGTTTCTGGTTGGTGGAAGTGAACCCAGGTTTCATCCCCAGTAATGATTCTTGCAAGGAAGCCATCACCTTCTCATTCCAAGTGCCGAAGAAGTTCTTTACAAGCATCAACATGTTGTTCTCTCATTTCAGGAGTTAGCTGCTGTGGCACCCATCTTGCAGACACTTTGTGAAAGTGGAGCACATCATGCAAAATGTGGTGTGCTGACCCATGACTAATCCGTAAACATCCTGCAATGTCATTCAGCGTCACTCAGCAGTTTTCCTTCCCTATGACTTCAACTGCTGCAATGTTCTGTGGAGTCACAACTTGTTGTGCCTGACCTGGACAAGGAGCATCTTCCACCGGAGTCACACTATTTGTGAATTTCCTACTCCATTCGTAGACTTGCTGCTGTGACAAACATGCATCACCATACAGAACTTTCATTCGTGAATTAATTTAAATAGGTTTCACATCTTCACTACACAAAAAACGAATAACAGAACGCTGTTCTTCCCTGATGCAAATCGCAAGTGGGGCAGCCATCTTTATACTGATACTGCAACGGTATTGTGTGCATCTGCACTAAGCTGCCACCTACAGGTCATTCTGCAGCACATTTACCAACTTAGAGGATAATGGGGCAAAATTTCGAAATGTTATTACAAATTTAAGGTGTTCATTTGACTCACCCTCATAGAAAGGTGAAACTTACTTGAAGCTGTCCTATTTTCTCTTAACTATTAGAAACACATTCTGACCAATAGCATGTGTTCTGTTCCTCATGGCTGAAGCACATTTAGCAATGTTCCTTTCAGAAGGACTGCTCACATGAGTCCTCTTGCTGGGTTGGTGTTGATACATACCAGTGATAGATCCATCCTACTGGGAGTTGATTTGGAAGAGTTTGATGGTTTTATCTTGGTACCAATAGTAGCTAGGGAACTAAGGGTCCACCCACACAGAGTCCCACTTGCCTATTATGTAAGCCTTATGCAGGTGAAGTGTAGCAGGTTCCCCACCAATTGCATGCTAACTCCTGTTTTAACTCTACAGCCATCCACCTCAGTGGCACATAGCACACCTTGGAGCTCTCTCTCTCTCTCTCTCTCTCTCTCTCTCTCTCTCTCTCTCTCTCACTCACTCACCACTCACTCTCTCTTGTTTGTGCCATCTCATTAAGCCAAGAACCCCATTCCTTGTGACATGATGTTCCACTGCCATGCCACATGGTGGTTGCTGAAGCATGCCCAGAGCTTAAAGTTATAGAGACTAGTGGTGCTCACTTGAGGAGGAGGAGGAGGAGGAGGAGGAGGAGGAGGAGGAGGAGGGGATTAGTGTTTAACATTCCATCGACAATGAGGTCATTAGAGATGGTGCACAAGCTCCTATTAAGGAAGGACAGGGAAGGAAATTGGCCGTGCCCTTTCAAAGGCACCATCCTGGCATTTGCCTAAAGTGACAGAGAGAAATTAGGATGACCAGATGCAGGTTTTAACCATTGTCCTCCTGAATGTGAGTCCAGTGTGTTAAATAATGTGCGACCTCATTCAGTGTGGTGCTCACTTGTCCCCAGATCAGGAAACCCAGGTTCATCATCCTGCACCCAGTCAACAAAGACTGAACTCATTACCCCAATAGAAACAGTTTTACAACAGGCAGTGTGAGGTCATACTATGAGTATTGTTTTTTCTGTCAAATGTACCACCAGTAAGAGAGCAAGATAAGTATATCTGATTATGAAGTGCTACCATACTAAGAAAACTTTTATGTGAACCGACTCTAGCTGCAGAATCCTAAACAATTATATATACAAGCTGCTCATGGTACAAGTAAGAGCTTTAGTTGATCAAGGTTCACAAGTTATTAAATCTTAATTTAAAGATATCAGAGTTGAGTGAAAATTAATAGTCCTGTGAGAAAAATGTAAAGGTTGAAGGATTTATTTTATTTCCTAAGTTCTTTTCAGAGTAAAACTGAACGTGTCAATATAAATAGTTAATTCACAATATAAAGGTACATACAAGGCCTATTTATTAAAACAATCATCATGATCATCGAAGAAATGGTCATTGCAAAACACATCTCAAAAAAAAAGAAAAGTAACCATGTCATTCAAACATACATTCACCATCAAAAAACTGATGCCCACTGTTTCCTGCCATCAAAGTATAGTTATCTTTGTTAGTTTCACAGAACAAAGAACAACTATCAATACAAATATTGTGTGCTGGTCAGAGATATACACAAATACCAAAGCAGGGAGGGAACTTTTAGCATGAATGTCATTTGGTCATTGCTATAAAAATCTGAAATGCAGAATGGGCAAATGTATGAAATATGCTTCCTGCTTTTTATTTGTCACAATACTAGAGCACTAAGACAAGCATACCACTGTCTACATCCAGAGTGCAATAACGTCTGCAGCTCTGTAAACTGTGCACAAATACTTATCCCGTAACATTTCTTCTTCACTTCATGAGGTAAGCTCACTGTCTATTTAGTCTTTTTGCTATTGGTTTATAGTTGCTAATTGATTACTTGTTTGACTGAACTGTTTCCCCCTGTTCTGTTGGCATGTGTTTTTTTCCATTTCATACATCCTTGTTCTATTTTTTCATTTATACAGTATATATCATTCTCTTTATATGAGAGAGAGAGTGGTTGGTAACCAATTAACATATGAAACCGATCCAAGTAACACAAATATGGCT
The DNA here is from genome assembly GCF_023898315.1 of Schistocerca nitens. Taxonomy (NCBI): domain Eukaryota; kingdom Metazoa; phylum Arthropoda; class Insecta; order Orthoptera; family Acrididae; genus Schistocerca; species Schistocerca nitens. Next base: position 561,732,193 of record NC_064616.1, read on the forward strand.
GTATTCATAAACCTCTGAACAATAATGGAAATAAGCCTTTATTGACCTGCACAAAACACAAAAGAACCATACAGAAGGTACAACATAAGCAATACGCAGAACAACTGATGTGAGTAGTAAAAACTAAAACAACATAGTGAGAGTGAGTAAGGGCTGCTCTCTACGTGTGTAGGTGTGGGTCACTGTTAAATGATGTGGAGGAAACATGCTTTCAAACAGCAGCCACTAGTGGCTGGCCCACTCAGATAGAGTTGGCAGTTGATTTAAGCACTCATGTGTGGTGACACTACACTCAGTGCACTCTCTCTCTCTCTCTCTCTCTCTCTCTCTCTCTCTCTCTCTCTCTCTCTCACACACACACACACACACACACACACTACTAGCAGGATACAGTACATGGATCCCTCATGTGGAGAGGGCACCCAGGTGACAGAGGAGATGCCAGTGGCCAAATGAGAGAGACATCCATCAGATCCTAAGTGGTGGCAGTCGGAGCCAATAGCAGGGGCAGGACAGTGTACCAGGCAGACAATGGAGCATAGGGCCAGAATGTGCTGACTGATGACAGCACCAGGGAGGACACTGCCATGTCTTTGTCATCAGCAGCAGATGGTTCCCAGTGCAAACGAGACAGGGCTGAACCCACTGGTGTCAAAATGGCTGAGGTGATGATGGTGAGGGGGGCCAGAGGAAATGGCCCATCCAGGAAAGAAGGCTGCAGCAATGTACAAAAGGCTGGAGACAGGCTGCGCCACACGTGGTGAGGCAGCCAGTGGGAAGAGGGTGCCTGCACAACAGGTGATGATGGGCTCAAGGTGGAGAGCAGAGGGATGGGCTGTGGCGATGGGATCGCACCTGTAAAATGGTAGCTTCTAGCAGCATGCAGGGTTGCAACTGATCAAAGTGGAATACACCAGCCCATTGGCCGTACGGACATCACAAAGACAGCATGCCCAGCAATGGACAAAAGTGCCCAGTTTCCACTTGGGCTGGCAAACAAACCCTTGCATCCACATTGGCGATCCTGACACAAAGAGGCCAGACAAGCCCAACTGCAGCAGGTGCGGTATAGACCACAGAAGGTGGAGGAGCGTGTGAGGCTGCCGGCCATGAAGCAACTCAACTGAGCTCTGCTCCCCCATGGGTGTGAAGCAATAGGTGCTCAGAAAACAGAGAAGGAACATACATACTAATCATTCCACCTTGCCATTTGATTAAGGGTGGAATGGTGGAACCATAACATGATGGACTCTGTGATGGGAATAAAACAATTGGAAGGTGTGAGAAACAAACTGGGGCCCATTATTGGAAACTAAGGTACAAGCAGCAGCCTTTTCAGTAGTTGCTTGGGCAACAGTATGGATGATTGACTGATCTGGCCTTGTAACACTAACCGAAACGGCCTTGCTGTGCTGGTACTGCGAACAGCTGAAAGCAAGGGGAAACTACAGCCGTAACATTTCCCGAGGGCATTAAGCTTCACTGTATGGTTAAATGATGATGGTGTCCTCTTGGGTAAAATATTCCGGAGGTAAAATAGTCCCCCATTCGGATCTCCGGGCGGGGACTACTCAGGAGGACATCGTTATCAGGAGAAACAAAACTGGCATTCTACAGATTGGAGCGTGGAATGTCAGATCCCTTAATAGGGCAGGTAGGTTAGAAAATTTAAAAAGGGAAATGGATAGGTTAAAGTTAGATATAGTGGAAATTAGTGAAGTTCGGTGACAGGAGGAACAAGACTTTTGGTCAGGTGAATACAGGGTTATAAATACAAAATCAAATAGGGGTAATGGAGGAGTAGGTTTAATAATGAATAAAAAAATAGGAGTGCAGGTAAGCTACTACAAACAGCATAGTGAACACATTATTGTGGCCAAGATAGACATGAAGCCCATGCCTACCACAGTAGTACAAGTTTATATGCCAACTAGCTCTGCAGATGATGAAGAAATTGATGACATGTATGATGAGATAAAAGAAATTATTCAGGTAGTGAAGGGAGACAAAAATTTAATAGTCATGGGTGACGAATTCGAGAGTAGGAAAAGGGAGAGAAGGAAACATAGTAGGTAAATATGGATTGGGGGTAAGAAATGAAAGAGGAAGCCATCTGGTATAATTTTGCTCAGAGCATAACTTAATCATAGCTAACACTTGGTTCAAGGACCATGAAAAAAGGTTGTATAAATGGAAGAACCCTGGAGATACTATAAGGTATCAGATAGATTATATAATGGTAAGACAGAGATTTAGGAACCAGATTTTAAATTGTAAGACATTTCCAGGGGCAGATGTGGAATCTGACCACAATCTATTGGTTATGAACTGTAGATTAAAACTGAAGAAATTGCAAAAAGGTGGGAATTTAAGGAGATGGGACCTGGATAAACTGACTAGACCAGAGGTTATAGAGTGTTTCAGGGAGAGCATAAGGGAACAATTGACAGGAATGGGGGAAAGAAATACAGTAGAAGAAGAATGGGTATCTGTGAGTGATGAAGTAGTGAAGGCAGCAGAGGATCAAGTAGGTAAAAAGACGAGGGCTAGTAGAAATCCTCGGGTAACAGAAGAAATATTGAATTTAATTGACGAAAGAAGAAAATATAAAAATGCAGTAAATGAAGCAGGCAAAAAGGAATACAAACGTCTCAAAAATCAAATTGACAGGAGGTGCAAAATGGCTAAGGAGGAATGGCTAGAGGACAAATGTAAGGATGTAGAAGCTTATCTCACTAGGGGTAAGATAGATACTGCCTACAGGAAAATTAAAGAGACCTTTGGAGAAAAGAGAACCACTTGTATGAGTATCAAGAGCTCAGATGGAAACCCAGTTCTAAGCAAAGAAGGGAAAGCAGAAAGGTGGAAGGAGTATATAGAGGGTCTATACAAGGGCGATGTTCTTGATGACAATATTATGGAAATGGAAGAGGATGTACATGAAGATGAAATGAGAGATACGATACTGCGTGAAGAGTTCGACAGAGCACTGAAAGACGTGAGTCGAAACAAGGCCCAGGGAGTAGACAACATTCCATTAGAACTACTGACAGCCTTGGGAGAGCCAGTCCTGACAAAACTCTACCATCTAGTGAGCAAGATGTATGAGACAGGCGAAATACCCTCAGACTTCAAGAAGAATATAATAATTCCAATCCCAAAGAATGCAGGTGTTGACAGATGTGAAAATTACCGAGCTATCAGTTTAATAAGTCACAGCTGCAAAATACTAACGCGAATTCTGTATAGACGAATGGAAAAACTGGTAGAAGCCGACCTCGGGGAAGATCAGTTTGGATTTCGCAGAAATTTTGGAACACGTGATGCAATACTGACCCTATGACTTATCTTAGAAAATACATTAAGGAAAGGCAAACCTACATTTCTAGCATTTGTAGACATAGAGAAAGCTTTTGACAATGTTGACTGGAATACTCTCTTTCAAATTCTAAAGGTGGCAGGGGTAAAATACAGGGAGCGAAAGGCTATTTACAATTTGTACAGAAACCAGATGGCAGTTATAAGAGTTGAGGGGCATGAAAGGGAAGCAGTGGTTGGGAAGGGAATGAGACAGGGTTGTAGCCTCTCCCAAATGTTATTCAATCTGTATATTGAGCAAGCAGTAAAGGAAACAAAAGAAAAATTCGGAATAGGTATTAAAATCCATGGTGAAGAAATAAAAACTTTGAGGTTTGCTGATGACATTTTAATTTTATCAGAGACAGCAAAGGACTTGGAAGAGCAGTTGAATGGAATGGACAGTGTCTTGAAAGGAGGATACAATATGAACATCAACAAAAGCAAAACAAGAATAATGGAATGTAGTCGAATTAAGTCGGGTGATACTGAGGGAATTAGATTAGGAAATGAGACACTTAAAGTAGTAGATGAGTTTTGCTATTTGGGGAGCAAAATAAGTGATGATGGTCGAAGTAGAGAGGATATAAAATGTAGACTGGCAATGGTAATGAAAGTGTTTCTGAAGAAGAGAAACTTGTTAACATTGAGTATAGACTTAAGTGTCAGGAAGTCTTTTCTGAAAGTATTTGTATGGAGTGTAGCCATGTATGAAGTGAAACATGGATGGTAAATAGTTTAGAAAAGAAGAGAATAGAAGCTTTTGAAATGTGGTGCTACAGAAGAATGCTGAAGATAAGATGGGTAGATCACGTAACTAATAAGGAGGTATTGAATAGAATCGGGGAGAAGAGGAGCTTGTGGCACAACTTGACAAGAAGAAGGGACCTGTTGGTAGGACATGTTCTGAGGCACCAAGGGATCACAAATTTATAATTGGAGGACAGCGTGGAGGGTAAAAATCATAGACGGAGACCAAGAGATGAATACACTAAGCAGATTCAGAAGGATGTGGGTTGCAGTAAGTACTGGGAGATGAAGAAGCTTGCACAGGATAGAGTAGCTTGGAGAGCTGCATCAAACCAGTCTCAGGACTGAAGACCACAACAACAACAAGGTACAAGGCAATTCCTCAATAGAGAAAACTCTCAGAAGAGTATGAACTGTGATTTCGGCTGACACTGATGCACACCAGAGAATGTAAGGGGTACCAGGAAAATGCATCCACAGTAGGAATTCGAGAAGAGACCTGCAAAGTCTGCATGAATGTATTCCCATGGGTGGCATGGAGTGGGCTACGGGAACCGAATCACTTTGGGAGCTGTGTTGTTGGGCACACTGCTCACGAGCCACAACAAAATGGACAATTTTTCCCTCAATCCCTGGTCAAAAAACATGTCTCTTAGCTAACAGTTTTGTGCGTGAAACTCCTCAATGGCCCTGGTGGAGAAGGTGTGGAACTTGGTATCATAACGCAGTGGGAATAACTACTCTGGGAAAGAGATCTTCTGTGGATAACAGCAAAACACCACCAATAACAGAGAAGCGATACTACAAGGAAAAATAGTTGCACAGGGGGTCTGAAGCCCAACCCGGCTGTTTGTCTGCCCAGCCCTGTTGAGCAAACTGAACTGTCTGGAGGAGAAATGGTTCCACAGCAATGGCAACTGGTATGTGTGAGCTTGTAATTGGGAAACCCTCAATCACAGCCTGCATTTAAGTATCAAAAAGGAAGCAAAGCAATTCTTCATGATCAAAGTTTGGATCAGGATCCAGAGGAACATAGACTATGCCAAGAGCCTCTTTTTCCACCTAAGAGTAATGCTGGTGAGCCAGAGAGAGAGATTTAGAGGTGAAAGCAACAGCATATTGGTGTGCTAGGACTATGCTGAGGCCATACTATGAGGCATCAGTCACCAAAACTATGTGCTAGTCTGGAGAGACTGTAGCTAAACAAGGGGTCAAGAGTAGTTTGGGTTTTAACATTTGAAAAGTACATTTGCAATGTGGGCTCCATCAAAAAGGTACATTCTTGCATAACAAGGCATGTAACTAACGGGTGAGAATGTGGCCACCTCTGGCAGGAATTATGGTAGGTAGGCTATCTTCCCTAGGAAGACCTGAAGCTCCTTCGCGGATGAGGGACCAGGCATAGATATAACAGTGATTATGTGGTCTGGCAGAGGTTAAACCCTACCCCACAAGACCTTTAAACTCAAACAATAGAAGGTTGAAGAAACTGAGATTTTGTGAGGTTATACTGTAAGCCTGCAGACTAAGTGTGCAAATTTTTCAAGTGATCAGCCACGGAGGAGCCTGTGACAGCAATATCATCCGGATAATTAATGCAACCCAGGACAGCCATAGTTAATTGCTCTAAAATCATTGGAAAATAGCAAGGGTGCTAGCCACACCAAAAGGAAGGCACAAATATTGATAGAGACTAAAAGAAGTATTCAAACCAGAACTCAATGAGACTCTTTGTCCACATGAACATGCAGACTTATCAATTTTAGAAAAGTACTGGCCACCTGATGTTTTTGCCAACAGTTCATCCTAGCATGTGAGGGGATAAGTATCCATGATCGATTATGTGTTGACAGTAATACTGAAGTCACCACAGATGCGAAGTTTCCCCGACAGCTTCTGAACTACAACCAGCAGAGACAACCATTCTCTAGCCAAAATAGGTTACACCACCCCTAGAGATTGAAGTCTGTAAAATTCTGCTCTCACTTGATCTTTCAGGGCGACAGGCATAGGATGTGCATAACAAAAATGAAGCTGAGCCATGGATTTCAAAGAAATAAGAACAGGAAAATTCATAGCACACCCTATACCTTCCAAAAACTAGTACAAAAACTCCTCACCCAGTGTTTCCAATTGAGAATATGGTACCTGATCAAACACAAGGTGAACTTTGTCGACGACTGAAAATCCAAATGCCTGAAATGCATCCATTCCGAACAAGTTCTGAACACCACCACCATCAGCAACCATCAAAAATATAATGGAACATACCACAGACTTTTAAGAGGCAGATGCCATAAATTGTCCCAGCTGCATTATGTTCTTTTTGTTATAACTGACCAGCTTCTACATGACCGATGTCAATGGTGGCAAGTCTAAACTCAAATAGGTTTGAGAATTCAATAACACCACTGCAGCACCTGTGTTGATCTATAGCCAAAACACTTGGCAAAAAACACTCGATAAACAACTTTGGAGAAGTCTCACGCATTGGAGTCACATAGTTTATATCCATGTCCATATCCTGAGCAACCTTTGGCAAATGGTACATGGAGGCTATGTGGCCTTTCTTCTGGTAAGCATTAAAAGTAGCCCAGTACTTAGGGCACACTAAATGTTCATGCTGGACAAAACACAAAGGACAAGGTGGAAGCACAGAATGTTGATGCTGGTGCTGAGATGGTTGCACCTGCTTGGGCTGGCCTTGGTCTGTTTACTACCACTTCCTCATGCAAGCTATTTGTTGCCCTAGTAGGCACATCTTGTGACACTACTGCCACATAACCCCATGCTTCAGTCTGGTCACCTGCTGCCTCAGATACCTCAAAAGGTTTTGCTATTTGCAAAACTTCTGCCTGTGGGTGGTTTTTACAGAGTAAAGCCTTATGAAGCACTTCCTTGTCTGGAGCTATGCAGATAATTGGGTTGCACAACATACAGTCTGCATAAGAGTCATTATGGGCATCAGTAATGAATTAGTACTTACAGCTAAGACCATGAAGTTCAGCTGCCCAGGCCCTGTTTGACTGCTATGGCTTCTTGCAGCATTGGTAGAACTGAACTCATGCCACTATGACATACATTCACTTGTGATGGTAGTTGGACAATAAACTGCACATTTGGTCAAAAGTGAGAGCTGCCGGTTCTCGTAAAGGGGCAAACTGACACAGTAATTGATACACCTTAGGTGGGATCCATGAGAGGAATAAAGCTTTTCATTCAAGTCTGCCACACCAAAAGCCAAAATATGGTATCTTAGTCGTTTTTTGAAAGTTTCCAGATCCTCAACTGATCCTCAACTGAATCATTATCCATGAATAGATCAGTGGCATGGTACACTGTCTGTTAATGGAAGCCAACAAAGTGGTCACTGCTGAAGTAAGCTGTTCAATAAGAGCTGGTAGCATGGAGTCCATAATGACTGAACCTGATGAAACCGTATTTAAAGACTGCACATGTGGAAACTGTTCCAAACTTGTTGCTAATCATATGGTAACCAATTAATACACAAAACCAATTTAAGTAACACAAATATGGATTTATTCATAAACCTCTGAACAATAACGAAAATAAGCTTCTCATAGCACTAGAAGTAAGAAGACACAAGACTCATACAGAAGTTGCAACATACACAATACACAGAACAATTGATAAGAGTGGTACATACTAAAAGAACATAGTGAGAGTGAGTCAGCACTGCTCCGCACGTATATAGGCCTGAGTTGCCAGTAGACAGTGCAGCTGACACAATGCCATGTGAATGCTTCCTACAGGCAGCCTCTAGTGGCTGGCCCATGCTGATAAAGTTGACGGTTGATTTAAGTTGCCTGGCAAGACTACACTCAGTCCATTCACACTCACACACACTACTAGCAGTGTACAGCAGTTAGCATGCTGATTTACAACAAACCACCCACTTTGATTACTTTTGAGTCAATTTGGAGGATAAAAGATAGTATAGAAGCGAATAATACAGTTTTACACTGGTTAGATGTTTAGTATAACAGTTGCTCTGACACAGCACACATCTGACTGTCAAAAGAGCAATGTGAGATGTCTCCAGTGACTATTATAGCAGAATATTATTGAAAGACATTTCACAAAACCAAACGAAATTCTGGTAAGTACTAGTGGCACCAACATGATGCAGGAACTGTAATTGAGGGTAACACAGCAAAAGCAGAAATTTTGAATTCCACTTTCAAATTTTCTTTTAGTCAAAAGTAGTCCCATACTCAGGAATTGGATGTAGGGAAGCAGATGCATGAATCCTACATAATCATTCTAGGCAAGATCATAGTGGAGGTGGTTTGCCATTGCCTTCTCCAGCCTTTTATGACTTACCAAGTGCTTATCTGCATCATTCGATGACTGTGATGAGTGCCTGTACAGTATAATGTTGTACTCATGTTGTTGTGGATGAAGAATAGGGAGAGGGTAAATCCCAGTGCCAGGACATGGCCACTCCTCTCGAACAGCATCAAGGGGGGCCGCCAAATTTAACGTTCTTATCAGCAGATCACCATCGACAGTATCACACACCCTCACTTCAAGAGGCACTGTGGTGAGGTGAGACTAGATTTGGAATTTAATCTATGACATTGGCGCAAAGACTAGTTATCAAAACTTTACACCACCAACTGCCGACCAAATACTGGCAATGAAAATTTTCCACCAGGATTCGAAATGGTGTAACTCTAAGTCTAGCACTGCTGCACTAGCATGTGTTAGCAACCTGGCTATGGAGATGGGTCAGTGTACTTTTACAAAGGAAAATCCTTGAGTACTACACCAGTTTAACTGAAAGGGTTGGTGGAAGAAAGTGCTAACCTAGAAGGATATATTTTGAGTTGCCATGTATTATATGTTTGGGTTCATTCATCAATAAGAACATAAATAAAATAAGACAAAACAAATTATATAGCACACAGCTATTTCCTAGCAGTACACTTGGAAAAACTTGGTAGCAGCAAGTGGTTCATTCAGAGACACAACAGACAGTGTGATCATACTAATCCTTGCTAAATTGAGGGTTAGCCTTTCTTCTGCCAACCCCGTCAGTTCTCACACCACCATAAAGGTGGTGGTTGTTGGGATGTTTAAGGGGGACTAAACAGCGAAGGTCATCAGTCCCCCATTCCAAAAACAGGTGAGATGAAAATTTACGGAGCAGGTAAAACCTCAGGGCGAAGGATACTCCCCCCCCCCCCCACCCCCCCAGGCACTGAAAGAACACAAATGCGGCAACGAACACTACAGACAAGAAGAGTACAGATGAACACCAGACAGAAAGAAACAGAAGAAAAGAAGATGGCCGGAGACTGGTTGACTGACCACGAGAACAACAAAAAGGGAAAGAGTCAACCATCTGACTACACACCAAAATCTGCAACCAATTATGAGAGACTCGAGGACAAGAGACACAGAAAGGGAAAGGTGCAGGACCTCCCTAAATGGAACCATAAAAAGGACTACGACGGATAAAATTTAAAACGTCGTCAGCCATGGAGGCATCGTCGCATAAAACCAAAGGCAAAGTGCCCGGGAGATTAAAAGACTGCTGAAGGGTGCACAGTCAGGGACACTCCAACAAAATGTGGGCGACCATCAGCCGGGACCCACACTGACACAGGGGGGGATCCTCCTGACGCAAAAGATGGCCGTGCGTCAGGTAGGTATGGTCGATGCTGAGCCGACACAGGACGACAGAGTCCCTGCGAGAAGCCCGCAGGGAGGACCGCTACACATCGGTCGTCTCCTTAACAGCCCGCAGTTTATTTGGGGATGTCAGGCCACACCACTCATCATTCCACATCCCAAGCACCTTACGGCGCAACACCAACTGCAGATCACGAGCCGGGAGGCCGATCTCCAAAGCTGGGGCGTCGATTGCCCCTTTGGCCAGCCTGTCGACATGTTCATTCCCCGGGATGCCAACATGACCTGGTGTCCAAACAAAGACCGCTGAACGACCAGAGTGGGTAATGGCAGAAACAGACACCTGAATAAATGATAGCAGAGGAGAAGAGGTATAGCAGCGGTCGATAGCCTGGAGGCTGCTCAGGGAGTCACTGCAGATGACGATTGACGTACCTGAGCAGGAACGCAGATGCTCAAGAGCGCGCAATATGGCCACCAGCTCTGCAGTAAAAATACTGCAGCTTGCCGGCAAGGAGCGCTGTTCAAAATGGGCAGCGTGAGCAAAAGCGTAGGCAGTACGACCATCAACCAGGGAACCATCAGTGTAGACAGTCTCACAGCCTGAAAATGAGGTGAGGAGCGCAAGAAAACGGCGACGGAGGGCCACAGGCGGAACCAAGTCCTTGGGTCCCCATGCCAAGTCCAGACGGATGGACGGACAGGGCATACACCAGGGAGGCGTAGGTGCACGGACCCGGAAGGGAGGCAGAAGAGGGAATGACCCGACAGCAGGGACTGGACGCGGACAGCAATGGAAAGCCCAGACCTAGGTCGCTGTTTGGGCAGATAGAGGACCATGGCAGGGAAAAGCAGGCGATGATTGGGATGGCCCGGCGAGCAATGCATGTGGACAGCATAGTCGGTGAGCAGTCGATGGCGGCGAATCCGCAGTGGGGGAACCACGGCCTCCACCAGTAGACTATCCACGGGGCTCGTACGGAAAGCGCCAGTTGCAAACCGAACCCCACAGTGGTGTATGGGGTCCAACAACGTCAACACTGAGGGCGATGCAGACCCATAGGCCAGGCTCCCATAATCAAGCCTGGACTGCACAAGGGCTCTGTACAATCTCAACAGCGTGTAGCGATCTGCACCCCAAGAGGTGTGGCTCAGGCAGCGGAGTGCGTTGAGGTGCCGCCAGCACTTTTGCTTCAGCTGAGTAATATGAGGAACCCATGTGAGCCGAGCATCAAAGACGAGTCCTAAGAAGCGGCTAGTGTCCACCACTTCAAGTAGGTGGCCGTCGAGGTAAAGTTCAGGATGAGGGTGGACCATCCGATGCCTGCAGAAGTGCATAACTCGAGTCTTGGCAGCAGAGAACTGAAAACCATGAGTCAGAGCCCATGATGCTGCCTTGCAAATGGCTACTTGCAGCCTGCGTTCGGCGACTCCCGTAGTCGTTGAGCTAAATGAGATGCAGAAGTCGTCGGCATACAAAGAATGAGACACCGACGACCCCACGGCTGCAGCCAGACCATTAATGGCCACTAGAAATAAGGAGACGCTCAACACCGAGCCCTGCGGGACCCCATTTTCCTGTATATAAGAGGAACTAGAGGCGGCACCGACTTGCACCCGGAAAGAGCGGCGCAATAAAAAGGTTTGAAGAAAAACCGGGAGCTGACCACGAAGACCCCACGCATGCAACCTAGCAAGGATGTGATGCCTCCATGTGGTGTCATATGCCTTCCACAGATCAAAAAATACAGCAACGAGATGCTGATGTCGGGCAAAGGCCATACGGATAGCAGATTCCAGCCGCACCAAATTGTCCGCAGCAGACTGGCCCTGACGGAAGCCACCCTGGGATGGAGCGAGGAGACCGCGTGACTCAAGGACCCAACACAAACGCTGCCCCACCATACGTTCAAGCAATTTGCACAAAACGTTGGTGAGGGTAATGAGACGATAGCTGTCCACCGCCAGTGGGTCCGCACCGGGCTTCAAGATGGGGACAATAACACCCTCTCGCCATTGCGACGGGAACACGCCCTCGCTCCAAATGCTGTTAAAGATGGTGAGGATGTGTCTCTGGCAATCCCTGGAGAGATGCTTCAGCATCTGCGCGTGGATGCAGTCTGGTCCTGGTGCTGTATCAGGGCAATCGGTGAGGGCAGCAAGGAATTCCCTCTTGCTGAAAGGAGCATTGTATTTTTCAGAACAACACGTGTGGAATGATAATGGTGTCTGCTCGGCTCGCTCCTTTAGAGAGCAAAAGGCAGGGGGGTAAGTTGCAGTCACAGAGCTCGTAGCAAAGTGCGCGGCAAGGCGGTCAGCAATGGCGGCAGCGTCCGTGCAGACAGCGCCGTCTAGGGAGATCCCAGGGACATCCATAGGGGTCTGGTATCCATAAATCCGCCGGATCCGGGACCACACGAGTGAGGGGGAGACACGGGAGCCCAAGGATGAGACATACCTCTCCCAGCACTCCTGCTTACGCTGTGCAATAAGACGACGGGCCAAGGCACGGAGCCTCTTAAAGGCGATGAGGGTCTCCAGAGACGGGTGCCGCCTATGACGCTGGAGAGCCTGCCTATGGTCACGAATAGCCTCAGCAATTTCCGGCAACCACCAGGGTACAGCCTTCCTCCGAGGGAGGCCAGAAGAGTGGGGGATGGCAGCCTTGGCCGCAGAAATGATTGGCGTGGTCAAGACACGGACCACCTCGTCAATGTCACTCTGTGGGGGAGACGCAATGGTGGCAGCGGAAGTAAAAGCTGGCCAGTCAGCCCTGTTGAGAGCCCAGTGGGGCAGGCGCCCAGAAGCATGACAATGGGGCAGTGACAAATAGATGGGAAAATGGTCACTACCACACAGGTCAGGATGCACTCTCCAGTGGAGGGATGGGACAAGTCCGGGGCTGCAAAGAGAGAGATTGATGGCTGAGAACGAGCCATGGGCCACACTGAAATGCGTGAGAGCACCGGTGTTCAAGAGGCTAAGGTCGAGCCGAGCCAACACATGTTCCATGGCACGACCACGGTCATCGGAGACAGTCCCACCCCATAGGGGGTTGTGGCATTGAAATCGCCCAGAAGCAGCAATGGTGGCGGGAGTTGAGCTAGCAGCGCAGCCAAGACATGTCGGGGGAGCTCCCCATCCGGAGGAATGTAAACAGAGCAAACAGTAATAGCCGGCGAGAGCTCAACCCTGACAGCGACTGCCTCTAAAGGTGTCAGAAGGGGTACTGGCGAGCTACAGACAGAGTGGTGAAAAAAGAGGCAAACTCCACGTGACGCTCGTTGGCAGGCAGCGCGGTTCTTATAGTATCCCTGATAACCGCGAAGGGCGGGGGTCCGCATTGCTGGAAACCAAGTTTCCTGAAGAGCAATGCAGAGAACAGGGGAAACACTCAGAAGCATCCGGAGCTCAGGCAGGTGGCGGAAATAACCGCCGCAATTCCACTGGAGAATGGAAGCAGGAAGGGACTGGGATGGCGTGAAGGCGACTAAGAGGCAGACGGCGCCTCAGAGCCAACTGCCGCCACTGGGGGAGAGTCAGCTGTGTCCAGAGGAAAGGCCCCCGAGGGTTCCGTGAGGGCGAGATCCGCGGCAGAGGCGAGGACCTCCACCTCATCCCCGGAGCCAGAACTATTTACAGCAGGTGGTACTGAAACCGCCGGAACGTCCTTCTTCTTGGACATATTCTGTTCCTTCTTTCCGCGTCTGTCCTTAGGGTTAGAGGGCTGGGAGAGCTTCTGTGAAGGAGCGTCGGAGGCTGACGACGACGCAGAAGCCCTACGACCAGCAGGTGGCGGAACCTTGAGCCACTGGCTGACATCTGGGTGGGTAGGAGAAGAAACGGAGGAAGGGAGAGCCCCGAGGGACCCCTTCCGTGAGAGAGGAACCGGCAGAGGCAACGCCGGCGGAGAAGGAGGGGGAGGGATCGAGCCCCCCGGTTTTTGAGCAGATGTCACTAACGAAAGTAAGCGTGGGGGGAGCGACAAAAGAGGGTTTGCCCCCAACTGCTAAGGGGGCAACAGAGGAAGGCTTGCCCCAAGACACTAGGGGGGCAGACAGAGAGGGCTTCGCGTCACAATGGTAAACCATTACCTTGACCCTCTCGGGCAATACAGCACACTCGAAGGCCAAGATAAAGGCACCGGTGGCCACCCTGTTAGTCTTGGGTCTTCTATCTACACGACGGACAAAATGTACACCACGTCGTTCCAAGTCGGCTCTCAGCTCGTCGTCGGATTGTAACAATAGGTCACGATGGCAAATAATCCCCTGGACCATATTTAAGCTACTGTGGGGAGTGACGGTAACAGGGACGTCAGCCAGCTTATCACACAAGAGCAACGCTCGTGACTGGGCTGGGGAGGACGTCTTGAGGAGGATGGACCCATTCCTCGTTTTAGACAACCCCACCACTTCCACAAACTTATCCTCCAGGTGTTCCACAAACAACAGAGGCTTCGTCGTAAGAAAGGAGTCGCTATCAGTCCTGCTGCAGACAAGATATTGTGGTACGTAAGGCTCCCGCTTGGCACTAGATCCGCGTCCCTCCCACGGCGCAGCCAATGAGGGGAACGACTGAGGGTCATATTGCGCAGCATCAAAGTCAACTCTGCCTCACTTAGAGATGCTGGTGGCCGTGCAACCACCAGCTTGGTGCGATTTATTGCGCTTCAGTGGGCCACATCTGCCCAGATGCCACCTACTCCGAACGAGGGCTCTCCCCAATGGCGCCACCCTGCCAAACAATGGGTACCTGGCCGATATCCCTTTGCCAGGAGTCCCCGTGCCCCAGACAGGATGGGCACATACTCCTTGGCACGCATGGGGAGGAAACAGCTCCGGCATCTGTAGTGCGATCCCTGCGTGGTCAGGGGGCTACCACCAAGAGTGTACATGACGACCCCACCACAACGGACTGGCTACCGTGCTGGATTTTAGGTGTTGAAAGGGTCCACAGTTGTCGTGGGCGCTAAGAAGGGGATTGTGCACAAGACGAGAAGGAGGCAACCCAGAAGACGTTGGGTGTAAATCCCGCCACACGACAATAGGTAGCATGCAAGATGGTGGTGCATGATGGACCAATAGAAAAACACCATGTAAGGCGTCCTTCCCCAAATGGCATGCACTATCAACGGAAATTTGGAAAAATGGAGGTCAAACCCAAGAGGGGACCATCACATAAGGCCGAAACGTTTGAGACTCCTTTTAGTCGCCTCTTATGACAGGCAGGAGTACCGCGGGCCTATTCTCACCCCCGAACCCGTAGGGGGTACACCACCATAAAGGTGAGTGATAAAGATGTCAGTATCAGTGCTGTAAATGACATCTGAATTTGCTAAAATGGAACAAAGTTCCAGAGCCTGATGGAATTCTTATCAGATTCTATGCAGAACATGACACTGAATTAGTCCCAGTGTTATCCATAACATGGTATAGACCCCTCCAACAAAAAACTTTGCTCTGTAGTTGAAAGCAAGCATAAATCATGCCTTCTGCAAGAAGGGTAAAGAAATAATCCAAAAAACTGCCATCCTATTTCACTGACATCTGTACATAGTAGAATACCAGAATATACAGGGTGATTCAAAAAGAATACCACAACTTTAAAAATGTGTATTTAATGAAAGAAACATAATATAACCTTCTGTTATACATCATTACAAAGAGTATTTAAAAAGGTTTTTTTTTTCACTCAAAAACAAGTTCAGAGATGTTCAATATGGCCCCCTCCAGACACTCGAGCAATATCAACCCGACACTCCAACGCGTTCCACACTCTCTGTAGCATATCAGGCGTAACAGTTTGGATAGCTGCTGTTATGTCTCGTTTCAAATCATCAATGGTGGCTGGGAGAGGTGGCTGAAACACCATATCCTTAACATACCCCCATAAGAAAAAATCGCAGGGGGTAAGATCAGGGCTTCTTGGAGGCCAATGATGAAGTGCTCTGTCACGGGCTGCCTGGCGGCCGATCCATCGCCTCGGGTAGTTGACGATAAGGTTTCATAACTAACCTTTTTCGTAGGACTCTCCATACAGTTGACTGTGGAATTTGCAGCTCTCTGCTAGCTCTGCGAGTCGATTTTCTTGGGCTGCAAACAAATGCTTGCTGGATGCGTGCTACATTTTCATCATTTGTTCTCGGCCCCTCAGAACTTTTCCCTTTGCACAAACACCCATTCTCTGTAAACTGTTTATACCAACGTTTAATACACCACCTATCAGGAGGTTTAACACCATACTTCGTTCGAAATGCACGCTGAACAACTGTCGTCGATTCACTTCTGCCGTACTCAATAACACAAAAAGCTTTCTGTTGAGCGGTCGCCATCTTAGCATCAACTGACGCTGACACCTAGTCAACAGCGCCTCAAGTGAACAAATGTACAACTAAATGAAACTTTATAGCTCCCTTAATTCGCCGACAGATAGTGCTTAGCTCTGCCTTTTGTCGTTGCAGAGTTTTAAATTCCTAAAGTTGTGGTATTCTTTTTGAATCACCCTGTATTTTGAGCACAAATGTTTTGAGGTACCTCGAACATCATGACCCAATCCATACCAACTAACATGGATTACACAAGCATCAATGATGTGAAATCTAACTCACACTTTTCTTGCACAACGTCTTTAAAGTCCTGGATGAAGAC
Source organism: Schistocerca nitens (assembly GCF_023898315.1). Taxonomy (NCBI): domain Eukaryota; kingdom Metazoa; phylum Arthropoda; class Insecta; order Orthoptera; family Acrididae; genus Schistocerca; species Schistocerca nitens. The sequence goes on from NC_064616.1 coordinate 561,748,608, forward strand.
AGTCAGGTAAATGCAGTAGTCATTTACTTCTGAAGAGTACTTGACTCAGTAGGGATGATGCTGCATGTTATTTTGGATGTAGAAATAGGCTAATTTTATGTCCCAGGGAAGTGTGATGGGACCCTTGCTGTGTAAGTCATATATTAATGACATGGCATACAATCTTACCAGTAACCTCAGAATTTTTCAGGTGATTCAGGTATCTATAATGAAATACTGTCTGAAAAAAGCTGTTCAGTCAGATCTTGATAAGGTTTCAAAGTGATCAAAGATTGACAACTAGCTTTTACTACCATACTAATCCTTACCAAAATGTGAGCATGAAGTGAAAGTCAACAGAAACATGAAATGACTGTCAATTACTAAGTCTGCTAGTATGCTACCACAGACTTTTTTTAGCAAATTGATTATGCACAACTTAATTTCATCACAATAATGTCCTCTATTTTCACTAACTGTTATGTATCTGGGAACTAAACAACTCAATAAGCAAGTGTGTTCTGGAAGCATGCCCTGGTTCTGTGCATTCCTGTGCTCTGTTCCACTAGCATACAAATTTTAGATCAGCAATTTCAAATTCCCTCATTTCTTTAGTGTTTGGTGACATTTTATGAGAAACATACCATGTTTTGAAGAAGTCTCACACTGAAAACTATTTTGTTAATATTTATAATCATATATTTTTCATTTTCTAGAGTCATAGTTGTTCTTCCTGAGAAACAAGTCACAAATAGAAAAGTTGGATGATTAAATTCAATGACATGTGAAATCCTATAAATTTAAGTGAAACATGTATTATATATTCCTTACACGCCTATTGGACCCATTCCTGGACCGCCTCCTCCATGAGGTATGCAAAATGTTTTGTGCAGGTTCAGGTGTGAAACATCAGAACCATAGTCACCAGGCCTGCACAAACCAACCTGGGCATTCATATTTGCTCCATCTAAATATACCTGAATGATGGACAAGAAAACAAGAAATCTTCAATATCATTACACAATGCACTGAAAATCAATACACTGCATGAACATTTCTTTTTTACCTGGCCACCATGTTCATGTATTAAACTGCAAACATCAGCAATTGTTTCTTCAAACACACCATTTGTTGATGGATATGTGATCATTAAACATGATAGATTGTTTTGATATTTCTCCACCTAAAATTGTGCAAGACACTAAATGTAGATTAAAACTCCATCCAATATGAGAAAATTAAAACATTACAGTAAATTAAATAAATTGTAATTATTCTGTTAAATATTTTTGACCCCACTGTTGTACCACAATGTCCTAAGGACAAAGAGTCTGTAAATTGTTGAGTAGGTACCAGGACACCTACATATACAACAAGGCATAAAGTGTACCAAGAGTGCTTACAGAGAGTTAAATGCAAATAAGTAACATTATTACACACAGACAATAACACACAACCAGCAGATAAAATTAACTATTGTAAGTACTAACAAGAAGGGGTGAACAAATTATTGTTGATTAACTGTTAACTGTTATGAAAGCCATTAAAGAATAATGTTCATAAAAAAATTGTATCTTCTAATACCTGTTTTCTTTCCTACGAATTAAAAAGTGGAACAATACTTAGACAACTGCAACATATTTTGAAATAGGCATTTCTGTGTTATATCAGAAAAATAGTTTTTCACTATTCTGAAAGGCCTATCAAGTATTCAGGAAATTGAATCGGAAATTATGGTTACTAAAACTATATTTCAAAATTATGGTCATAAATAAAAGTTTTTTGAGTCATGCTGAATATAAACACATGAAATTACACTCAAAGACAAACTAAATGATACATCATAAAGGAATCATCTGAATGGGATGGAAATCAGAAGATACGATGTACATGTACAGAGAAACAAATGATCACAATTTTAGAAAAACTGGATGAGTTATTCTAAAGAAAGAGATTCACAAACTGAGAAAGTCAATAACATGTTGGTCCACCTCTGGCTGTTATGCATACAATTATTTGGCTTGGTATTGACTGACAGAGTTGTTGGAAGTCTTCCTGAGGGCTATTGTGACAAATTCTGTCCAATTGGCACGTTAGATCACAAGAATCCTGTGATGACTGGAGGAGAGAACTTGCTGGCCATGCATTATCTTGCTGAAATGTAAGCCCGAGATGATTTGCCATGAAGGGCAACAAAATTAGGCATAGAACATCAGTGGCGTACCACTGTGCTGTAAGGGTGCTTTGGATGACAACCCAAGGGTTCTATTATGAAAAGAAATGGTGTCCCAGGCCATCACTGCTGGTTGTTGGGCTGTATAGTGGGTGACAGTCAGGTTGGTAACCCATCAATGTCCAGGGCATTTCCAGACATGTCTTCAGCCTGTAATCTCATTGACTGGAGTAGAATTGTCTTCACTGATGAGTGCTGCTTCAAACTGAGCCCCGATGACCACCAAAGACAAGTGTGGAATTGCCCTGGGCATCAGTGGGATACCAACCTGACTGGAATAATTGAATGTTTAACAATAATTACTTTAAACTAATGTACCATATTATGGCTACACTGTTGTGGCTGACCTTTGCTTTCAGATGATCAATATCAACACTGCCATCACGGCGTACATTTATTGGTTCAACTTTCATGCCAGCCATCTGTGCTGATGCTGGATTTGTTCCATGTGCAGAAACAGGTATCAGACAAATATTTCGATGTCCTTCATTTCGAGCTTCATGGTAGCCTTTAATTGCTCGAAGACCAGCATATTCTCCTTGAGCTCCACTGAAATTGTGATATTGATAATACTTGTTTATATGAGAAGTGAGAGAGATACTTAGGAAGAAAATTAATATCAAGAAATAATCTGAATTCTGCCGAATTAAAGATATGGCCAATTAAAAAAGTTAATTAAGTTCTAAATTTAATAATCACGCAATTTGCTTTAACTGTATATTAAATTTTAGTAAATAATAAACCTGTTGGGCTGAAATGAAATCCGATCATATCCAGTTATTTCACACAAGTCCTTCTGCAGTTCTTCAAACAACTGTTGGTACCCAATTGACTGATCAAGTGGTGCAAAAGGATGAATGTCTGTGAAGTTACGAAAACTGCAAGGCAGCATCTCAGTTGTGCTATTTAGCTTCATAGTACATGATCCCTAAAAAAAAAAAAGAGTTATTACATACTAAGTCTTAACTGAGCAAGAAGTGGGAAGACACTGTAACCATATGTAGGTTCCTGGTGTATATGTTTCTATTTTAATTACAGATCTTCATTCATATCATCACGACAATTTAAAGTGTCAGACTACAACTTCAAATCAAATCCTGGCTAGTCTTGAGTCCACACAAACCATAAACTAAGGCTTAAATTTTAACAGGAATAGTATATGATTTAAAGACTTGAACCATTATGTGTGGATGACCTTTTCTTTGTAATTGGCTAGATTCATTTATTCCTAAATGTATGTTTGATGTTAATTTATGAAGTTATAATCTATGTTTAATTTATAAATATCATTAAAATATTAAGCTTGTGTTGTCAGTTTTATGTGTGTTCCAGATTTTGTTTCAATTGCCTGTTGACAATTTTTACTGATACTTAGTATTTTTCTGAAGTTGTTATGTGTTATGTACATCACTTAACTTGGATACTAGAATGGTTCCCTTGAATGCCAAGGCCAATTTTGCCCTCATTTACTTAAGCTGAACCAAATGAAAAGTAAACACTCACCTTCCTTCCAGTTCTGATTCCTTTATACTTAACCAACATTCAAAATTGTTCACTTTGAAAAGTAATAATTGGGGTGTAAATCACAACTGATAAAAATTCAGCATAGGTAGTCACACTATGAAGTGTGTGATACCTTATAGGCATTTTCTTGAATAAATATAACAGTATTATCAGTGTTGATTTCCTATCAAAAGTATTTTGTATAATAGCATGCCACATACAAGGGTAGTTTGAAAAGTTCTCGGAATCACTATGAGAGGTCAGTGTTAGCGCAACGAGTTGTTCACATGATATTCATTGGACTGTTGTCTGGAAACTCATGCCATGTCAGTGCTCTTGGAAGAAAGCCATGGCAGTGATGTGGCTCTCTTGCTGTTCCTGTGTAGTGATTTGCGAAGATGGAAAAAATCAAGATCTGAGCAGTGATTAAGTACTTCATAAAGAAAGGTATGAAAGCAAAGGACATTCATGCCTATTTCCAGAATACACTGTGGGACTCTGCTCCTTCATATTCTGTTTTCAAGTAGATAAATGAATTAAAATTTGATTGGGAGAGCTTAGATGATGATCCGCGCAGTGGTCAGTCAAGATGTGTCACTACTTCAGAAATCATTGCAAAAGTACACAAAATGGTCATGGAGGATCGCCGATTGAGAATATGTGAAATTGCTCATGCTCATCAGATGTCATCTGAGAGGGTATATCACATTTTAACTGAAGAATTCGAAATGAAAAAATTATCTGGAAGATGGGTGCCACTACTCTTGACGCTGGATCAAAAACGCATGAGAATGGACATATCGGAACAATGTTTGGAGAAATGAACAAGATTTCTTGCGCCAGTTCATGGCCACAGATAAAACTTGGATGTACCCCACAGACAAAACGACAGTCACAGCAGTGGAAACATGCCGATTTTCTGCCACCAAAGGCAGGAAAGGTCATGGCATCAGTGTTCTGGGATGTGAAGGGGATTCTGTTTGTAGATTATCTCCCCACTGGGCAGAATATTACTGGAGAATGCTATGCTAACCTCTTGGACAAACTGCAACAAAAGACACCTGAAAAAAGGCCAGGTTTAGCAAGGAAGAAAGTCATCTGCCATCAAGACAATGCACACACGCACACATGTGCCACCGCCATGGCAAATTTACATGAACTAAGGTATGAATTGTTGCCACACCCACCTTATTCACCTGATATGGCACTGTTAGATTTCCATCTCTTCCCAAATCTGAAAATTTTTCTTGGTGGACAAAGATTCACTTCAAATGAAGAATTGATAGCTGGAGTTGACAACTATTTTGCAGGCCTGGAGGAAACTCATTTTTGAGATGGGATCAAGGAACCGGAACATCACTGGACCAAGTGCATTAATCTACAAGGAGACTACATTGAAAAATAAAAAAGTTTCAGTGATTTAAGTACTTTTTTCTATTCTGTTCTGAGAACTTTCCATACCACCTTGTAGTTATCCCCCTACTTTATACATCTGACTATTAGGAAGACTTATACTGACAATCAGTTTTATGTTTAATTTTTTACATACCACAAAATACATTTCAGGTACTAATCTCTCTCAAATTTTCTCACCAGTTTTTATTGGTATTAGTAGTAGCATTTAAACATACTGCTACAAAGTAGTTTTACTTACTAGTGGTATCATGGAATGAACAAGTGACAAGTCTTTATTTTCCAAATATTTCATATAACGGACAATTCTGGTTTCAGAATGATGTTCATTAAAGACAGGATGTGTCAAAAATGGTGATGTTCGTCTGAAGTCTGACTGCAGAATTCCATTTAGTGCAGCAGTATTCTGGGATACCTGAAATTGTAGAAGATATATCATTTTATTCCAGTCAACATCATTTGACTTTTGCAGGAAAATATAGTCTCACACCTGTGAATTCACAAAGAAAATGAAAGTACCTTACTTGTCCATTATTTACTAATTAACATTCTCCGCTAGTGGGCATACATGATGCAGGCCAAGCTCTCTTAGCTCGATGGGAGACTGAGGGGCAACTGAGTCTGAGGTAGGACATGTTGGCTTGAAGACATCCGTCTGTCATCATCCGAGTCCACTTCATCCGACTGAGCCATGGTTTGCTGCCCATATTCCACAAGCATGCTGGGGGTGTGGAACAAAAGGGCAGAGTGCAGTTGGGTGAGCAGAGAAGTATGGGAATGACCATACTGTCAACCTGTCTTTAGGAGCCAACACAGGAGGTTCTCAGTTTGACAAATGGCTACACAGCCTGAGTTGGTCTTGGAGGGTGGCTGATAACACTGTAGCCTGTGGTACGTCAGATCAGCAGCTTGCCATACACTGAGGCCTAGATGAGGAGTCGTGTGTGGAGCAGCTCATGCAAGAAATAATTACACTTCACTGTCTAGCTGTGGTGGGCATGTTGTACTGACACCTATTACAATTCTGAATTGTGTGCCTCTGTGTCAGCTACGTTAAGCCAGTGCTCTAAGTCTTGTTTGGCTAAGCCAGTATTAATTTGAAAGATTCAAAGATCCAATCTCTTAATCTGTGGTACAGTTGAGCCTTTCATGGTGCACATTTAATAATAAGCTTTATTCTTATTGTCACTATTTACTAATATTTTCTGAGGATTATTAAAATAGTGCTGTTATAGTGTTAACTGGGCTTTCATATGTAACTTAACCTCTGGGCCAATACTAGTTTGTATGGCATTCCTAATTTGTTCTGCTAATTGTATTCTACTTATTGGTAAGCAAATCTTTTTTTGAGAGGTAGTATTCAATCTCCAGGTAACTCATTTACATTTTTAAATTGTTTGGTCTGTAAACTGTCTGAGTTGGGATGTGCATTGGCATTTGTTGCATTTATTTTAAGGTACTTTTTGTATGTGGTAGAGAAGTGTTTGGTCCTTCGTTACCTGACCAGTGTGTGCTGTGGCATGTCCAGATTAGTGCATGACACCATGGTTTGAAGCCTGTCTTCCAATGTGCTGCTGGGCAGCAGACCTATTATGTAGGGCTGAAGCAGCTGCCCTTGTTATTGTATTGTCAAATTATTACTTTGTTGGTCTATTTAATGTGGCACTGGAAGATCTATTAAATTGTGTTACTGCAAAACAAAACGTTCAATTTCCCACTGTCCAGTCCGCCAAACCCCCAAGCAATCATTAACAGCTGGACACATATCATTTCGTAGCAGAGCATGGTTTCTTTGGGAGGAGGGCTAATTAGTTAATTAATTAATTAATTGAGCATCATTTGTAACAAGTAAAAATTTTTGGTGGGTATTTTAGGGGAAAATTTTCTTTGGCTAATTGTTCTTTCTTGGTGCATTTGAATGTGTGTGTGGTCATAACATGGAGGCCAGGGGAGTGCTGGGGCAGGAGAGGGGGGGGGGTGTCTGTCTTAGAAAGGAGCAGTTACAATACAAACTTTGTATACACGGCCAGCCAGAAGAAGGGAGCATTGTGGAGCTATGTGCGTGGCTATGTGGGGTGGCAGGGCATGGGTTTCAGGTTGCAGTGGCCCAAGTTGGTGAGATGAGTATAGCTCTTAATGACTATGCCTTTTCTCTCTCAAAATATGAGCAGAACATTTCCTTTTTAGAAGCAAGCAATCCCTCATGTGCGCAGGTATATAGTGTGCAAGTTCAAATTACACATTGGTTCTGCCACATCAAAGCTTTGAGTCTTATTATCAGTGATCCACAGCAGAAATTAGATGTTAATAATTTAGAGGATAAGGCCATGCAATTTCATATGAGATTTAGTATGTTAGAGTAGGGTGAAAACCTGGGGGAGAATGAGAAAGACTGTTCATTGTTACTGGAAAATACAGTTGACTCTCCTAACATATTATTATTAGCACTCCGTCTTGAGGCCACAAGTGGCCCATTAGGACCATCCAACTGCCATGTTATCCTCAGCTGAGGATGTGGGTCAAAGGGGAGTGTGGTCAGCACACCACTCTCCTGGTCATTATGATGGTTTTCTTTGACTTGAGCCGCTACTATTCAGTCGAGTAGCTCCTCAATTGGCATCACAAGGCTGATTGCACCCCGAAAAATGGCAACAGCACATGGCGGCCCAAATGGTTACCCATCTAAGTGCCAGGCACGCCCGACAGTACTTAACTTTGGTGATCTAACAGGAACCGGTGTATCCAATGCGGCAAGGCCATTACTCTCCTAACATGGGATGCGAGAATGTTTGTGGGGTATAGTGTGTCACTTTTCTAAATTACTGAATACTCTTTTAACCTTGTTCTGGGGCACTGAAAACATTTCCATCAACGGTATACAACAGCTGGAAAGTTTGATAAGTTCTTTGTGGTTCTCAGTAACCTTAGAAAGGCAGGTAGATATTTTTAAGGTTTCCTGTGATGTATTTTTCCAGCTGTTATATCTATTGTGTCGGATATCCATAGCTGAAATGATTAGTGTTGTTTGGACTGAACATCCTTATGCAAGCTGCATGAGAGGATTTTAAGTGAAAGGTTGTCAGCTAGGGTGAAGGCTGATATGATTAATCAATATTTTCCCCTTGTGCAGCGTGGAGGGTAGACTGATTGAATATGTATCTGAAATATGCATGGTGACCATAGCCTTTCATCATTCAGCTTTCGGAAGCAGAAGTCATTGCAAAACATCTTGTAAGGTATGAAACCACAGAACTGCTCATGGATTTTGTATGCTGAGAGGCCAGCTACATGCAGTGGTTTGGATCCTTGAATTACCAGTATTGTAGGTGTTAGGCAGGCCAACCTTAGGCACATTCAGATGGAGGCATCTAGCTAATTACATGAAGGGGTGACCAGTGAAGGTGCTCTGGCAAGAACCATTAGTTTGGTAAAGGGGAGATGCTGTAATTGTGGCTTGCCAGGACATTTTGGTCATCAGTGTCATGCTGAGTGGAAGAAACTGGTAAACAGCTGATTCCATGATAGGATAGTGCACCACTCTTCTCACATCTTATCCAGAGCTTGTAATAAGGTGAGGGCAGTAGTAAACAATCACCTTCCCTTTGCACATGCCTCTCATAACAATGAACCAGTCTGTGTCTTGCTATATATGGCAGCAGTGATTGCTTATTAAATTATAATTCGTACTTAAGGACTTACTTTTCTGACCTGCGTTCCATTTCTCAGAGTTGCAGGACACTCAATGGTCAGCCATTACCCTTAGTTGGTTTGTTGTGTATTTATTGTAAATTTGGCAATTCCTCTTGGCCTCTGAATCTCACGGGGCTGCAATTTTGTTCAGAAAACAAGTTGAGTCTTGGATTATGTTGAGAGGCAATTTCATTTTAAGTTCCAGTTGGTGCAAAAATTTAGGTTGTGTGGCATGCTTGCTTACCTGGTGTGTATAGTGTGGTTACTGGGTCCAGAGGGTTTGACATTGCCAATTTGTTGGCCAGTGGGGCACAAGCCCTGCTTTGAATTTTGCAGGAATTTTCTGATATTTTGAGTGAGAAATTGGGAGTGACCAATAAGAGAGAGATCCTTGTATGGTAGTTGTCCTACATATTATATCCTCCCAAGATGAAGATCCTACATCAACTTTTGGAGAATATGTTGCGCAATGGAGTGATTAGGGTGTCCACTTCACTACATGCCTCTCAAATCTTCTTGGTTACTAAGGGGAACAGGTCAGGCTGTAGGCTGGTTGTCGATTGCTGTGCTCTAAAACCATGTCATTTTGAAGTCTGTCCATCTGCCTGACTTGCACAGTTTTACCTGGTTCACAGGGGCATGACATTTTACAGTGCTTGATTTCAGAAAGGCATATTGTCAAATTCCAGTTGTGGAAGATAGGAATGTGGTCACAGATTTTTTGACCAAATGGAATTTATACGAATTTAAAAGAGTGTCATTTGGTTTATCGGCCAGAGCTACAGTTTTGTCCAGGCTCCTGGATTCTGTTTTGGGTGATGTCAAGCTTAAGTTTGTTTATAACTATCTTGATTACATGTTCATGTATAGTACATTGTTTTCTGAACATCAAGAATACATGCAGCAAGTCCTGATGAGGTTACAGGAGGTGGGACTTACCATCAAGCCTCCTAAGGCCAATTTGGCCACTAGGAAATTTCGCTTCTAGATCATTACTCTCCACTGTTGGTATTAATATTGATCATTCATCCACCCAGGCCATTCACAGTTTCCAACCACCCAAGACCAAGAAGGACAAAGCCCACTTTGTTAATATGTGAAAATTTAAAAAAAAAAAAAAAAATTGTCCCCTAGTTTGCTGAACTTGCTGTTCCCTTAAACCAGTTGCGCCAGAGGGGTGAACTGTTTAGATGGACTGACAGCCAACAAGCTGCTTTTGATGCCTTGAAGTTAGTACTGAGTAATGACCCAGTCCTGCCAGTCCCGGACTTTGAGCGGCCATTTGTTGTTCAAACTGATGTGTTTAACTCTGATGAAGTGGCTGTACTGTTGCAGGAGCAGGACAGTGATTGCTGCCCTATGGCATATGCATTGAGTTCTGTGTACCCAGCAGAGAACAAGCACTGAATCTATGAGTTGGAGGCTCTTGTGCTTTTTGGCCACAAGAAATTTAAGTTCTGCTTTGAACACCAGGAGTTTCTGCTCAAAACAGACAATCAGGCTAGTAGTTGGGTCTTAGCATGTCTGATAAGACAGGCCAGATAACTCTCTGCGTGGTGCAAGTCTCAGCATTTCACTTTTCTATCTGGCACATTAGGAGGCATGAAAACGTAGTCGCTGATGCCCTTAGTTGGATGTTTGTGGATGGAGGGGAAGAACCCATTTTCTCTTGAATTTTGGGGGAAGTGTGTGGTGTATTCACAGTGTTGACTGAAACAGCTTCCCTATTTGTCATTTGGATGAATGACAAGAGTCAGGCTCTGACTTAGAGCCAGTTATGCAGAAGTTCACGGCAAGACAGGAATTACTGGGCTACAAATTGCAGAAGGGATCACTCTGTTATTGTACACGGAGGGCTGAAAGGTTAAAAATTTGTCTTCCCCATGAACTAGTTCCAGCAGTCTTTACATACTAGCACAAGTCTGTTGTAGGGTGATACCTGGGAGTCTGTAAAACAGTCCACAACATAAAAGAAGCTATAATGTGGTCGTCCTTACATAAGGATGTCCAGAGGTTGACCGGCAAATGCCAAGCTTGCAATAATGCCAAAACTAATCCTAATGGTTGGAGCAGACTTCTCCAGTCCACCTGTGCTGAACATCCATGGACAAGCTATTCATTGTATATGTAGGACCATTGCCTTCTACCTAGGGGGGCACAAATATATTTTTGTAGCCATGGACACCTTCTCACTTTATTTGGTTAATGCCTGGCACGGAGGCAATGCAAAAGTCTGCTTTCAGTATTTGACAAGATTTTTTTCTCTGTTTGGGCCTCCTAAGCTACTAATTAGTGATACAGCTCTGGTGTTTGTGTCAAGGGGGTTCCGCAATTCTGATTCCAACATGGAATGTCTCATGCCACCCCCACATCATATTATCTCCAGATGACCTTCATTGAGAGGGTTAAAGGATACTTATAAGCTGAGGTGATTATCTTCTGTGTCAATTCCCAGACGAAATTGGATCACTCCATGGTCTGGTTGAATTTAGCATTCTACTCTGCAAGTCATGAAGCTCATAAGATAACACCAGCTGCCCTAGTATTTTCTTATTCCTTGAATTCACCATTGTCCAATCTCTGGTCGGGCAGGAATTTATTGCCAATAAAGGTTACTCATGTAGTCATTCAGGACAACTGGAGAAGGGCCAAGTTAAATATAGAGCATGTTCACCAGAGAGAAATGGTATGCATAACGAAGGCTGGTATCCAGGAAGTTTTAAGGTTGGGGACTGTGACTTCATATGGATTTTGGAAGTTATGCCTCACCTCACCTGATAAAAAGGTGTCTGGGAAGTTGTTGCTCCATTTTGTAAGATTGTGTCATGTGCTCAAGGTGCTTACTGCTGTCACTCTCCCAGTTGAGAATCCCTCAACTGGATGGAACCAGGAAATGCATCTAAGTCACGTTAAGGCTGGTGATTATAATTAGAAGTGATCTCTGTTGCAATTTGTAAACTTCATCCATGGGGTTGAGGGTGTTTTTTTTTCCTCTCCACTAGGGGTACACATGACATGTGCTGAGCTCTCTTAGTTTGACAGGAGACTGAGCAGCGACTGTCTAGGGTATGACATGCTCGCTTGAAGAGGACAATCTGTCATTGCCTGAGTCCACTTTCTCTGACTGGGTCCAGAGTTTGCCACCCATGTTCTGCGAGTGTGCAGGATGTGTGGAATGCAAGGCCACAGTGCCATTGGGTGAGAGGAGCAGTACAGGCATGACTGTACTGGCACTATGACTTTAAGAGCCGAGGCAGGGAGTTCTCCATTTGGTGAATGGTCATGCAGCCTGACTTGGTCTCCTAGTACAAGCGGTAACACTGATGCCCACAGTACATCAGAGCAGTGCCCATCAGTTGAGGTGCAGATGAAAGGTCATGTGAGAAGCAACTCACACAGAAGGTAACCATTGGCTGTGAGAGTATGGCCACACCACCTTTGTGAGTCTGCTACCACCAGCACGCCCCTGCCAAAGGACTATGCTGGGTGAGCATAATTTTGAACTAATCAAATCACTTTTGCTCGGCTGCTTTCTGTGTGAAATGAATGAAATAATTATACATCACTGTCTACCTGTGTTTGGTATATTGTAAGACTGACACCTATTAATACTCTGAATTGTGTACCCTAGTGTCACTCATGCTAACCTGAGTCTCTAAGTGTTGTTCGGGTAAACTAGCATTAATTTGAAAGATTAAAAGATCGAGTGTCTTGATCTGTCGTAAAATTCGGCCTCTCATGGTTCACATTTATTAATGAATTTTATTCTTGTTGTCACTGCTTAATAATATTTTTTGAGGGTTATTCAAATTGTGCTGTTGTTGTGTTAACTGGACTTTCATATGCAACTTAACTTCTGGGCCAAGACTAGTTCATGTGGCATAAATAATTTGTATCACTAATCATGTTCTGCTTATTGATAAGCAAATTCTGTTTGCATTAAAAAAATGTAGTTTGCTTGCAAATTTCCTTGAATGTTACCAAACTGTTATTGTTCATTCATTGAACTGTAGGCATGGGGCGTTACCTTGCAAACTTTGCACTCACCTATTATTTTAGTTCCATCATACTATGTTATTTCAATGAGGGGGTTTGATTTCATTCTCTGTCATCACATTAAATCAGATCTTTTTTCTTTATTTCTTTTTTTTTTTTTTTTAAAAAAAAGGTACTATTCAAACTCCGCACAATTCATTCACATTTTTGATTGTTTGGTCTATTAACTGTTGGCCTTTGTATTTGCATTTGTTACAGGTGTTTTAAGATACCTTATATGTGTGTTCAAGAAGTGTTTGGCACTTGCATTACATGACCAATATGTGCTGTGGCACATTTAGACTAGTGGATGGCACCGGGGTTTGAATCCTGCCTCCCAATGTGCTGCTGGGGAGCGAGTCTATTGTGTACTGCTGAAGCAGCTGTGATTGTTATTGTATTGTCAAATTGTTACTTTGTTGGCCTATTTAATGTAGCACTGAGAGCTCTAACAAGTTGTGTTACTGCAAAAAATGATGTTCAATTTCCCACTGCCCGGTCCTCCCACTTCGCAAGCGAACACTAACAGCTGGTCAATTACCACTGAAAACAAGTTTCAGCCATGAAATATAAATGCAGAATGATGGCATATTACCAGGGAAGAATGAAACAAGAAACTGTGCTAGAATAATATGAAGAATGAGAAGTGTTAGTGAATCAATCAAAACAATCTAGCTTACAAATGGAGAAGTGAGAGAGTGAGACAGAAATATTACAAATGTGGAGAACAATGTTTGACACATCTCTGAATTCCTTTCAGAAAATGTTATGATATGGACAAAGATCTTCAAATACTCTAATCAACACATCAAGCAATCTAGGTAGGCTGGAAGTGGTAACAGCTACCAATGGAAGTGAAAGTAATTTGTACTGGACATAACAGCTTTAGTGTGGATATACAGAGTGGAGAATATGGACTCTATATAACTGAAGTAGAGCATCATCACTTCAATACCTAAGAAACTTTTCTATTACACATTAAAAATACACAAGCCCATTGAAGAGAATAGATTAATGTAAGTTATCGAAGTCAAGCTAGAGGAAAAAGAGCATGACTTTAGATCAAATAGACGAATCATGGGTCTCATTTTTTACTAATAATGCAGCAGTAACACAATTATTAGACACTGAGAAAGCATGAGCTATGTATCAGTCAGATGTGTAATGGAATGTGTAAGACATAAGGAAGTACCATGTAAGTTCAAAACTAAGATAAGGCAGTTCTGCCAAGAAACTTAGAACTGCATGCAGACCAACTGAATAAGGCTGACTTGATATGAAATTAAGAATGGTGCTAAACAAAGAAGCCATCTATCACCACTCACCTGTGTTGTTGTAATTAATGATATAATATGGGAAGCATTCTACAATTTAATATTTGCCAATAATTTGTAAATATTATGGCAACTGGAAGCAGAAATCCAAAACCACATAGAAAACAAAATCTCTGAGACTAGAACTCACCATCAGTAAAATTAAGACAGCTGATTTTTGTAAGAAGTGAATATCATACAGATTCATGTGTCATGATATTTTCAAGTGATGAAAAATGTGTCAATGAGACTAAAGATGGACACTTTAAAAAGCAGAATAAAGTAGAAAGCTAAACGGAAGGCCAAGAACCTCTAACACCACACTGTCAGGCATGTGTAACATAAAATACAGAAGCAAACATACTCCACTTACTTCCTTTTGATAATATGATACATGATTATTTTTTGAGGTAGGCTAACTCTTCAAGCCAAACTGAAGTATTTTAAGCCATAAAGTGTGTAATTTGAACTATTTATAGTGTGAATTCTGTTTACAGAATGAATTCAAGAATGTTATGCAAAGGCCTGTTCAAGGACCTGATGATACTAACTACTGCCTTGTAACATATTTATTCCTTAATGAAACTTGTCATATATAACATATTACTTTTTTGAACTAACAGATCAGTTCGTGTAATCAGTACTAGAGATAAGAATAATTTGCATAAAGGTTTCAAGTCACTTTTCTTTGGTCTGCAAAAGTGTCGATTATTTAGAAACACATTTTCAATAACGAAATTCAGTTTAAGAGGAGCCTAAAGGATTTATTGGTTGCCCGGGCGGCTAGCAGAAATGGTAAAGACTGCCAGTCTTGATTGTGAGATTAAGGCAGAGCTCACCATCTGCAGCATTGTTGACAGAACCGACTGTGGTCCTTTGGTACAGAGTTGAGTGGAGTGTCTGAATCAGAGGCTCAATCAGTTCTATGACAGAGTAAGCTGCAGATTTCTTGACTTGCACCATTGGGTGGTGGGTTTCCAGGTTCTGTTTAATAGGTCATAAGTCCATTACACACAGGAAGCAGTTACACGGGTAGCAGGGGCTGTGTGGAACAGACTGGGCAGTTTTTTAGGTTAGAGGGTCTCAGGAAACCACAGACAGGGTGTCCATCAAAAAGGGGGCTGGTAAAACACAGAAAGGTAGTTGTAGAAACAATTGGTATTGCAGTTGTGAAGTAGATTACCTTGTAGTGAAATTGAATAAGATAGATCCTGCAAAATAGTACGGGTAGAGGTTATACTTGACAATCTGACTAAATTATTAATTGGATAATTGTACTGATCCCCCTGACTCAGAAAATATAGTAGCTGAACAGTTCAAAGAAAACTTGAGTCTCACTTCAAATAGGTACCCCACTCATACAATTATATTCGGTGGCGACTTCAATCTACCCTCAATATGATGGAAAAATTATATGTTTAAAGCCAGTGGCAGGCATAAAACGTCATTAGAAATTGTACTGAATGCTTTCTCAGAAAATTACTTTGAACAATAAGTTCATGAGCCCAATCAAAGCATAAATTGTTGTGAAAGCATACTTGACCTCTTAGCAACAAATAATCCTGGACAAATAGGGAGTATCATTATGAATACAGGGATTAGTAACCACAAGGCAGTTGCTGCTAGGCTGAATACTGTAATACCCACAACCATAAAAAAGAAACACAAAGTACATCTATTTAAAAAAGCTGATAAAAATGCTCTTAACATCTTTTTAAGAGACAGTGTCCACTCCTTCTGTTCTGATCACGTAAGCATAGAAAAGATGTGGAATGATTTCGAAGAGATAGTACCAATGGCAATTGAGAGATATATACCACATAAATTAATAAGTGATGGTACTGATCCCTCATGGTACACAAAATGGGTCAGATCACTGTTGCAGAAGCACCAAAAAAAGCATGTCAAATTTAAGAGAACCCAAAATCCCCAAGATTGGCAAAGTTTTGCAAAAGTTTGAAATATAGCACATGCTTCAATGTAAGATGCTTTTAATAATTTCCACAATGAAACTCTGTCTTGGAATCTGGCAGAAAACTCAAAGAGATTCTGGTCATATATAAAGCACACCAGTGGCACGACACAATCAATACCTTCATTGTGCAATAACAACTGTGAAGTCACTGATTACAGTGCCACTAAAGCAGAGTTATTAAACACATTTTTCCAAAACTCCTTCACCAAAGAAGACGAAGTAAATATTCCTGAATTCCAATCAAGAACAACTACCAAGATGAGAAACATAGAAGTAGATATCTATGGAGTAATGTAATGAGCGCATGGCACTGGTGGCTGGGAGACCCCTCGCGGGGCAGTTTGGCCGCCGCTCCACAAGTTCTTTAACGCCACTACGGCAACTTGCAAGTGAATGAGGATGAAATGATGATGAAAGACACACAACACCCAGTCATCTCGAGGCAAAGAAAATCCCCAATCCCCCAGGAATCAAATCCAGGACCCCGTGTATGGGGAAGCGAGAACGCTACCACAAGATAACAAGCCGCGGACTCCTCGGAGTAATGAAACAGCTTAAATCACTTAATAATGGCAAGGCCTCCAGTCCAGATTGGTATACCGATCAGGTTCCGCTCAGAGTATGCTGATAAAATAGCTCCATATTTAGCAATTATATACAACCACTCGCTCACAGAAAGATCCGTATGTAAAGACTGGAAAATTGCTCAAGTCACACCAATACCAAAAAAGGGAAGTAGGAGTAACCTGCTGAATTACAGTCCCGTATCACTAATGTTGATTTTCAGAAGGGTTTTGGAACATATACTGTATTTGAACATTATGAAGTACCTCAAAGAAAACGATTTATTGACACACAGTCAGCATGGATTCAGAAAATATCATTCTTGCGAAAGATATCTAGCTCTTTATACTCATGAAATAATGAGTGCTATCGACAAGGGATGTCAAATTGATTACATATTTTTAGATTTCCAGAATGCTTTTGACACCGTTCCTTGCAAGCATCTTATAACCAAACTGCATGCCTATGGAATATCACCTCAGCTGTGCGACTGGATTCACGATTTCCTGTCAGAAAGGTCACAGTTTCTAGTAATAGATGGAAAGTCATTGAGTGTAACAGATGTAATATCCGGCATTCCCCAGGGAAGTGTTATAGACCCTCTATTGTTCCTGATATATATTAATGACATAGAAGACAATCTGAGTAGTCCTCTTAGATTATTTGCAGATGATGCTGTCATTTGCTGTCTTGTAAAGTCATCAGATGAGCAAAACAAATTGCAAAATGATTTAGATAAGTTATCTGTATGGTGCAAAAAGTGGTAATTGACCCTGAATAAAGAAAAGTGTGAAGTTATTCACATGAGTACTAAAGAAACCTGCTAAATTTCGATTACTCGATAAGTCACACAAATCTGAAGGCTGTAATTCAACTAAATACTTAGGAATTACAATTACAAATAACCTAAATTGGAATGATCACATAGATAATGTTGTGGGTAGAGAAAACCAAAGACTGTGATTCACTGGCAGAACACTTAGAAGCTGCAACAGATCTACTAAAGAGACTACTTACACTACACTTGTCTGCCATATTCTGGAGTATTGCTGTGCTGTGTAGGATCCACATCAGGTAGGACTGATGGATGACATCAAAAAAGTTCAAAGAAGGGCGGCTCATTTTGTATTATCATGAAATAGAGGAGATAATGCCACAAACATGATATGTGAATTGGAGTGGCAATCATTAAAACAAAGGTGTTTTTTGTTGCAATGGGATCTTCTCATGAAATTTAAATCACCAGTTTTCTCCTCTGATTGCGAAAAACATCTGTTCGCACCCACCTACCTACACAGGGAGAAATGAACATCACAATAAATTAAGAGATATCAGGGGTTGCACAGAAAAATTTAAGTGCTCGTTTTTCATACGTGCTGTTCGAGAGTGGAACAGTAGAGGGACAGCTTGAAGGTGATTCATCGAACCCTCTGCCAGGCACTTAATTGTGAATAGCAGAGTAATCACGTAGATGTAGAAGTAGACTTCCAACTCCAGTGATGGCTCAGTGAATGTATATATTATTAATAATATCAAATATACTGTTATGTAAAATCTGACTTCTGCATGTCTTCAATGGATTATTGTGATCCATTTATGTAGATGTTGCAAACGACTTTCTATTCAGTGATGAGAGGCTACAGTAGCCCAAAATTATCTTACTCACCTCAGTGTATATACATTTACATGTATGTGACAAGTTTGGTATTACCTCTTAAACGAAAATATGTTTCAGAGTTTTTGCCTCATTTCAGATCCATTAGGACCAATCCACCTAGGATGTGTGTAAGGAACATTAGTACATACCAGTACCTCATTTTTGTAATATGTACTATGTCTTCTAATTGCACACCATGATCTACATGCTTGAGAATATCCACACTATTGATCTAAGAGATGAAAATTGTATCTAATCAAATATAATAACATGCTTTCCTTTGCAGCTTTTGTCAGTGAGGGTGGTGAGCATGGTCACTAAAATACAGAAAAAGATGCCTGAATCTTTGTAAACTAAACAGACAAAAAAGTTAATAGAGTAATTAAAAAGCATCTAACAGATACTATTAACCCTAGTACAGGCAAACTTCAACTAAGTCCACAAGATGAAGTAATAGTGATGTCATAATAAAAGCTGCATCCTAGTAAAACTACTAAGGGTTGCAAAAAGAAGCTAGTAATGTTCTACAAATTAAATGTGAGGTCCCCTCAAAAAAGATGGCCATACCTACTTGTGAAAGATACCCAATGAGGAATTACTAGACCATCTACAAAGAGAATGCTACCGAACACCTTGGAAAGGAAGATTTCCAAAAGGAGACAAGACTGCACTTAACCACTGATCCTTGAGCTAAAGACACTGTGCACCACTTAATGGAGTAAGTTCTAGACTACTGGCATGCAAACCGTTGTCAATTAATCAAAAATTGTACACTGATTGGTGCTGAATGTGAAAGATTACTTTTTTTGTACCTAAATGTTTCAAATGTTGTGACCCAAGTCACAACCAAATCATGAAAAGCAGAAAAACAGCTCTGTTACTACTGTTGGGAAAATAGTCATGAAAGGAAAGATTACAACAAGTGGAGTGAAAAGCCAAAGGGCATGCCATGCCTTAAAATAGGAAAATAATGCTCACATGTACTAAAACACTGTGCCACCTATCAGTGCCTCCTGGAAAAAAGCTCAGACTGATTGTGGGTGTGTACTGTGATACAAATACTTTTTAAAGGTGGCACAACAAATTTTTAAAATCAACATACATGCAATGGATTGCAGACTGAGTGCAGTCTTGAAGCACATAAGTCACATTTCATGATTGTATGGAATTAGTGCTGAGCAACTGTGAGGCTTTAGCAACTCTGAATTTGCATCCTTTGAAAACTCTGAATGAAAACTGTCACATGATACCATCCTTTCCAAAACCTGACAGAGACAAAAGCCATTAAAATGACATAACTGACTACATTTATTGACTAGTGAAACACTGAAGTATGCAATAAGAGGCAGCTTGGGATGTGAAGAGCCATAAATGAGCACTTTTTCCAAGCTCAGCTGTCATTTAGCATAAATGAAAGAGAGTGTATCTTAACAGAATTAGGACACTATGAAAGTAATCATGACTTTGATCAAGATTTTGACAGAATTAATAGATGAGATATCCCAACACAGGACCCAGAAACTTCATTATTGGTATTACAACATGGCAAATTGAACCACCACACAAGGACACCTAACATCAAACATGGTGGTACTCTCAATGATTAAAGGTATATCTGGACAAAATTGTACCAATGACCTACATATCAGTGACATGGTAACACGTTATTCACCTGAAACACCAAAGATAACATCAGTTACATGTCTTTGCTAACAGCATGCATCAGCACGTACACCCTTTCCCCTGCAAATGCAAAATCTTAAGAAAACTGCATGTTTGGCTATCAAAGAACCCAAACCAGATGTACTGACACATAGAACACAGTATCACACTGAGTAATCTGGTGGATTCTGTCACTGTCTGGGCAACCATGAGATGTTTAACATGTTGCACACTCAAAGCGAGACACAGTTACTTTTCCTCAACACCAATAGTTAATGGCAATTCACTTACGTGCAATAACCTCACTACTGACACTAAAACTTTTATAATTTAGTGAGACAAGTTGTTACACATCAGCATAAGTTTTCAAACCTGAAGAGGCATACTCACTGCTTGATTTGCGATGGTACTCACTGGTGCTCCGAACTAGTACCTCTAATGAAAAAACATCAGAACTGCAGAGTTTGAGATGTGGTACAATAGTTGATACGGTCAAAGTGATGCAAGGTTGTATTCACACTTTTAAAATTCTCAGAAAAATGTTAAAATAAGGTTTTAAGAAGTCTAAATTTCAAAAACATTCCCTGCAAGGTCTCAGTACTGGAACCTCTTTTTTTTACAAATTAAGCGCTGTGTGTACTAAGATTTTGTGGTGCCTGTTTGCTGATGTAGCTAATGCAACAACGATGGGATGCCTCTCTCACTATCTTTATCACTGAACTGAGACTTGATATCAGTGGTTCACTAGGAATGGGTGTAGAGGGTCCAGACAGAAGGTGCTCTATTTTTACTCCTTCTAACACTAAAATGTTCTCAGATTTCACTGAATCTGTATATAATAGTGAACAGCTAGGCAACACTAAATCTACATGAGTGGGAAATCATGTAACGTGATAACAATCAATAAATGTTCATGTGTTTGTTAACAAACAACTTTCTAATTATTCATCATACATGCATATGATCTTGAGGCTCCTTACTGCTTTCAGACTATCCATAAGTAACAGAATCTGATACTGTCTGCAAAATTATCAAAATCTAACCTATCCATGCCAATTTACCAAATGCAAAACTGTGTACTGAACAAACTTAGTCCTCAAAACAGTTAAGAGTCAGAAACTATACACAGTCCTTAAGAGTCTAAATTGTGTAGCAAATTTTCCATGTCAACCAATGAAACTGCCTGCTAGACATGCCCCCTCCCCTCCCCCCCCCCCCCACACACACACATTATAAACTATAAACTAGTATTTGAATAATCTTTAAATGACAGGAGTGTCTTATCAAAACTGGCCACAAAGAAAGCATCATTATTTGGTATACAATACCATAATATTATTCAATCATGTGAAAGGGCAGATCGCAAGCTTTGATGTGGTGTATGGTAATGAGACTGGGTTCTAATTTTTGATTCTATTTCCAGTGATCAAATTATAGTAATTTCTTTTTGAGACAGCCAAGTGACGGTCTTTCAGATATGGGGGTGATGTGTTCTATTTGTTGTGGCCCATCAATCACTTTGTCTCACACTAGTTTCATATGCTGCACTGGAACTCTCTATGCTAATTGTATCTATGCTATTATTTTTGAACAGTACCAAGACTACAAGAGACACAATAACTTCATTATTTTTGCCTATAAATACTTGATCTACAGTTCTGCCTCTGGATTCTTATTTTACATCATATTGCTTTAAATTTGTTATTGATTTTCTAAGCTCATGAACGTTTATCATGTTTCAATACTCAATAACTGATGAAGAATAAAGCTGTCACTTACTGCCTAATATTATTCTCTTTGTATCCATGAAAACTTTCCACTGGTATATGACACTACTATATAATTATATTGGTTCATATTCCTTCATTATGTGAGTGGTGGTTTGTTAACTCTTGCAGCACCTTGGCAGGCCAGTGCACATGATCTATGTTCTAAACAAACAAGCTTTGGGCCAGTTTGACAAAATGAACTATTTCATACCACATTTGGATTTAATGTGTTGGTACCATTTTAGTTATGAAAGATACAATACTTAGCTGTTGATGAAGCACATGATACATTGGAGCTTTTACAACAATAACTATTCACTGTTTATGATTAATAAGAACATCTGTGTCTGTCCTACTACATAAACATAATATTCATTCTATTAAATGCAGTCTAAAACAGAAAAGAATATATGGGAATGCAATTTTGAAAAAATGTGCATTAGAAGGAAATGCAATCACTTACTCATACCTATAGAGGAATGATGCTTGGCACACAGAAACAGGTAATAGGAAACAGATAACACTAGCTTTATTGCTCTTACTCTTTTTCTAGTGAAAGTACACACATTCAGGCATACAACCACATAGGCACACAAATGTACACATTTGTAGTAGCAGCAAAACTGATTATTGAATATCAGTTATCGAGAGTAATTTTCTGGGTAAATGGAGGTGGGGAAGTGGTACGGAAGAACACACAAGGCAGGTCTTTTGCTAGATGATGCAGTGGCTGCACAACAAGATGAAAGAAGTTCAGAGGGTAGAGCATTAACAGATAGAGAGAGAAAGAGGGGGGGAGAGATTGGAGGAAAGGAGAGGAAGGTGGTGGTGAAGAGGCAGACAGGGAGGGGAGAGATTAAGGGAGATGGCTGGGAAAAAGGGGGAGAGGGGTGGGGAAAGGAGAGGAGATGGAGACAGAGTACATGCATTGGACATGGGGTGGGGGAGAGTGGTGGGAGAATGTAAAACACAATCTGGATGGAGAAGGAGTTGTGTGGACAGAGGAGAAGTGGAGAAAGATAAAGTGAGGCAGCAGGAAACAAGTTAGCAGGGGGTTTGTGAAGGCACAGGATATGCTGGAGAGCCAATTCCCATCTGTGTACAATTGAGGAACTTATGCTGGAAGGCAGTATAAAAATTGTCCCTGTAGTGAATCAGCTACCCAATATTCCAGTTGTTGAACATGCTGTGCACCACAACACTAATGACTGCAGCATCTGCTTCACTACACACCATTTGAATACTTTTTTCCAGCACAAGTTTCTGTGAACTATGCAAGTGGGAACTGCCTCTCCACCATATGCTGTTGTCTCACAATCCCCCTACCCTAAACCTCCACTAACTTTTTTTCCACTGCCTCACCATACCTTTTTCATTTTCTCTTCTGTCCACATGACTCCGTCAACATCCAGATCATGTACTGCCTTCCTTCACCACTCTGCCTTCCTTACTACTACTCCTTCCCCCCTCACCCCCCCCCCCTAATGTGGGAGAGCTCTCTCTCTCTCTCTCTCTCTCTCTCTCTCTCTCTCTCTCTGTCTCTCTCTCTCTCTCTCTCACCATTTCCACCATTCTTCCTTACTCTCCCCCCTTCCTGTCTCCCTCTTCACTACCACCTTCCTCTCCTTTCCTCCCTTCCCTCCCCCTCTCTCTATCCCTTAGTGCTCTACCCTCTGGAACTCCTTTCATCTTGTGCAGCTGCTGAATCATCTGGTGAAAGACCTGCTCACCCCACCCTGCTACCCCCTCCTTGCCTTGTGCATGCTTCACTCTCCCATCCTCACCTCCATCTCCCCAGGTAACTGTTTTGATAACCAACTTTCAATAGTCAGGCTTGCTACTACTGTCAGTGTGCATGCTTGAATGTCTGTATGGTAGTGTGTGTGAAAAAGAGCAAGAGCTCGAAAGTTGGTGTTAAATGTTTTCCATTACATGTTTCTGTGGGCCACACTATTGTGCCACATAGGCACAATCTAATCTATAGCTCATGCATGAATAAAGAAATTTGAATAACAAATATTAAAATAGAAACTGTAATGGATACACAAATTGTGATATGTTCAATATTAGCAAACTACTGCATAGCCCTCACACCAAGCACGGCTTTCACCTAAACTATGAAGAGAAAAAGTCTGTGTCATTGTGTCAGTGAAATAAATACAGAAAGACTTGAATGGATTACAACTGTCTTTGAATGTAGTGGTTTGAATAATAACAGGAATTTTTTAGGATAAAGACAGTGACTCGACAGGCAATAAGCCTCTTGGACTTGAGCTAGATACTACAAGCAACACTCGAAAGGGCGAGGGTTTACAGACGTAAGCAATAAACCCAAATTTGTTAATTTGATGCAAATGAACATTTGCTCCATTAGGAACAAAATATTAGAATTAGAACATTTTTGTAAAGTTGAAAATGTTGATTCTGTAAGTGTATCAGAACATTGGATGGCAGAAGATCAGGTAGAATATTTTGTTCTGCAAGGTTATACTGTTTGTGACATTATGTGTAGACATGAAAGAAAAGATGGAGGTGCACTAATATTTGTTAGAGATACTGTAATGTTTTCTTAGACACATGTTAACTCTTACTGTACTGAACTAGATGGGGAATTTAGCTGTATAAGACTTAGTGAGAGAATACCGTAATTATTAGTTTATATGGACCTCCAGGAGGAGATGTAAATATATTTTATGAAATATTTGAACTGTTTATGAGAAAAATTTTGAAAACTAAAATAAACATAATTACTGTGGTCATTTCAACACTGAAATCACCAACAAGGATGAACATGTTACAAAAACTTTTTTTTAATACATTAACACCTCTAAATCTACACTGAAAAAACTACAGGCCCACACAGAATAATGCCTGCTTAGATAATATAATAGTTAATTTTTCTATAGCTATGTATGATGTCAGGCTTGTTAGTGGAACACCAGCAGACCATGAACCCTTCGTTTCAACATCCTGCTTGATCAGTTGTCTAAGTCAGATACATCGGCCAGCATGAAGTCTAGTGCTACTTGAATAAGGGGCTAGAAAGATGAATATGTTAATCTATTTATTGACAAATTAGCTGATGTTAGCTGGGACTTTGTATAAAACACACAACATGGGAAGGGTGCTGGAGAAGCAGTGTTTGATAATTTACAGGAAAAACTTGCTGAAATATGGTACTCCTGTTCACTATTAATCAAAATTAGCCCTAAGCATAAACAGAAAAAGAAACAGCTAAAATGGTATACAGATGAGCTGGCTCATATTAGGGAAGGTATGCTCATATTGTATAGAATATATAAAAATTCTTGTACACAAGAGCCTGAGCTGCATGACACCACATACAGAGCTTATTTACAATGTAAAAAGAACTAAAAAGACAAACTGACCCTGGCCAAACAACTTGTTTGTGAACATTATATAGAATGTGCTCCCAACAAAAGTAAAATAGCATTGGTCATCAACAATGAAGAAAAGCCCCAAGCCAACACACGAGATACAGTACTGGACCCTGAAGAAGTAAATGGCTACTTTATAACCTGTTTGAGTAAGCTGAAAGAGAGAATTAATAAAAATGGCACTTGTGCTTTAAATATCCTTGGTGCTAGGCCACCTAAGGGGTATGACTTCCAATGGAATGTTGTCACCTCCAAGGACATTATAAAAGTTGTGTCAAGATTCTCAAACTCCAAAAGGATGGACTGTTATTGGTTCTCCAACTACAAGATTAAAAAAATAATACATCTCATCTGTCAACCTCTTTCTATCATCTTCAGTATGTGTTTACAATCTGGAGTTTTAATTAATGCACTCAAAATTGCTAAAGTGATACCTGTCTTTAAAAAGGGAGATAAGCATCTGCCCCAAAACTACCAACCAATTTCTATTGTCCCAATTTTCTCCAAAGTTTTTGAGAATCTAATGAACAACAGGCTAAATAGTTCTTTCGGAAAGCATGATATACTCTCCAACAGACAGCTTTGAATGCAACATGGCAAAAATATTACTATTGCTATCACTGAAGTTGTTAACCAGGTGTTAACCACATTTGAACATAAGAATCTAGTATCAGTTGTACTTTGTGACCTCAGCCGAGCCTGTGTACTGTTTAACACCTACTTGCATCTTATGGTGTACACAACCCATCTTTGAATGTAATCAAGGAATATCTAAGCAACAAAAGACAGTTTGTATCAGTCAAAACCAGATGCTCTTCTCTGAAGGAAGTTTGGGCTGGAGTGCCGAGTGCCATAGGGCTTGGTCATTGGTCCCTTTCTATTCATCACCACAGTTAACGATCTGCCTAACCATGTACAAGCAGATTCCATAGTGTATTATGTATATGACAAAACACTGCTCAGTACCCATAATGACCTGTCAAAACTGCATCTGGGAACAAAGGAAAAATTAGAAGTAGCAATGAACTAGTTTTCTTCCAGTGAACTCCTATGCAATCCTGATAAAACACAGGAACTAATTCTGTGTCTGGCTGCAGGCATGGAAAATAAATCTGTAAAGCTGTTAGGCTTTCACATCAATTCAAAATTAAATCAGGAGGAACACATTAGCCATGTCTGCAAGAGAATAGCAAGAGTAAGGTGTCTCAAGTGGAAACTGACAGATGCCGTCACTGGTGAGTATCTGAAGGTTGCATATCTTGGCCTATTTCAGTCACATATTTCCTCCAGCATACTGTTATGGGGACATTCCAGCTATGTCAGTGAAACTCTGAAAATCCAAAATGTAATCTGAATAATGAGCAATGTTACACCTAAGGAACACTGTTGTCCCCTCCAGATATTAATTCCTGTTAATCTATACATATACACAGTGTTGCTTTGTGTCAAAAGCAACATAAATGAGTTCAATACCAGAGAGATGATACACTCTCACAATACCAGACGCAAACTGTATCTTGATATACCGAGATACAGACTCACAGAGATTGCAAACTCACACAAAATAGCATGCTTAAAATGTTTTAATAAATCTCCAATACCTGCTCAGACATTGCCCTACAATATTTTCAAAGCTAAGATGTATGATTGGTTACTCAAATGCTTATTTTAGATGCTAGCCAAAGTACTTGAAATAAACATGACTGGTATTAGTGCTTAAGGATATTTCTAAAAAATATGGAACTAAACTGTAAAAACTTCACTGTAAAAATTATTCTTAATTGTATATGCAATGTCCAAACCTATTCTGCTGTAAGAGGTCAGTGGTGAATAAACTGAAACTGAATACACTACAAGTAAGTGGTTGCCTTTCCTTTATTTTAAATATTTTTCCATCTGGAATTTCCATTATTGTTATGTGTCAGATACAATGTAATGTTCCAGTATTTGAATTATTCAGGTAACAGCAAATGTGACCAAAACTTGTGAAATTATGAAATTTTACTTAAGCTAATCTTGACTACAGTTCATTATTCGTTATTTAAATAGTTACCTTGTGATTATGAAAATGTAGTTAGTCTTACAAAAAAAATTATTTAATGCAAAATCACACAAATGCAAAATGTAAATGAAAGTATCGTAGGCATACTATTCTGAAACATTCTATCCTTAAATCAAAATTATTCTCTGATTTTTCCACACAAGAGGTGCCTAGAATGTTCTGGTGGACTTTCACAGGTTATAAATACTGCAAAAGACATGCCAAGTAGTCCATACAGATCAGCTTGTTCTCAAGTATTAAATATGCACGTCATTTTCTTCTAAACGAATTCCAGGAAACAGTCCTTTGTCTCTTCAGTTTCCTTTGTGCAGGTTGTACTATTAAATGACTATTCAACATTGTTTGGGACAGTTTGTGATGACTTTTATAAAGTCATCTTATGCTATGTTGGAAAATGCGACTGTTTCAAATGAGTTTTATTTTGAGCAAATATGCTACTGAAAATCAGCCATGGATTAAAGGAATATAAATCTCAATTAATAACTCACAAAATGTCTTCATTCATATACATTTCAAGCCTAATTACCCTGGACAAGAAGGACTTTTTCTGCAGAGGTCATCTATAAAAGGTGAGTATACAATATATTCAAGATTAAATTTTGACCACTTTCCTAACCCATAAGTATAAAATATGCCATAATTGTGCTCAGTTTGCTAAAAGATGTTATGGACTATTAAGATTCTATTCAACATTCATGTTCAATAATTCATTATTTTCCATACTTATTTTCAAAATTGAAGATGGTAATGCTTAATAGGGAAGTGAGTTAAGTGAGTTATTTCAGTGTGCAGACAACAGCTGTGCTGGTCATTGCTGGCAGCAGGAACCACACCATGGCCTTCTACCTTTGTATGTTTGTCTGTTTGTCCATCACTCTGGACAGATATGTGAACATCTCCACCATATGCAGTATTTCACTACAGTCATGTTCTCATTTCTGCTACACATGGCAACTGCCAGTCGGACATAAGTGTGAGTCAGAAGACTGCAAACTTTAACCAGTTCGAAATACCCTCACAGCAAGAAACTGATATTCGCTGCTCTATCATTAATATAGTGAGCAGAGATCTGTATAATGCTAGAATGATGGTTTTAGGTAAAGGATTGAATGCTGCACCCACATCAAAAGTTTTGCTAATACCTGCAAACAATACCCATTGAACAAATGGCCACACTTTCCACTGATTCAGCAAATGAAATTTACTATGCTGCCATGAAAGCTCATGCAGTAAAGAGTAATATATCTGTGGGAGACAGGGCTACACTGTGTACACTTTGACAGGATACTGTAACAGTGGTTCTTCCAGCTGATAAAGTTAATAATACTGTTTTATTGTTTTGTGATGTCTATCATGATAAGATGTATAGTTTACTGAGTGATAGCATGAGGCAATAACAAAAACTGCTTCCTTTTCAACACATCTCCTTTTCCTGTGTAGGCTGTGTGAAGTTTGGAACCAAGTGCTGTGGCTTTATGGGCTCCCAAAAATCCATATGAAAGATGTTCCTCTGTGACCAATAGTGAGCAACAATGTGTCTGCAAATTACAACAATGCCAACTATGTACCCTCTTTATTAAGACCTCTCACAGGGAAGTGTGCTCATCCATCATCTTCATAACTCTGCAGATTTTATTAGTGAACTTAAATCACTCGGGCCAAACAGTTTTGATTTATTAGCTTTGACGTAGTTTCCTTATTCACCAAGGTTCTCCTTTCATTATCTTTATGTCATATTGGCAAAACTTTTGATAAAGAGATTACAACTTTGTTCAAATATGTTTTCACCTCAACTTAGTTTTTATTTAACAACAAAATTTTTGAACTTGTTGCCTTGGTGGTCAATCTGTGTATGGAGGACTTTGAGGAAAAGGCACTGGAATCTACTAGTTTGAAGTGCACAGTGTTTTCGAGATTTATTGACAACATGTTGGTAATGTTGTCCCCATGATAAATCGCAGTAATTTTTAAAGTACATAAATATCATCCATGGAAATTTATAATCAATTTATAATGAAAATTGAAAATCTAGAACATGTTTCATTCTTGGATGAATGGTTTGGTGCAAAGATGGTGGATCCTTGAAATATACAGTTTATCAGTGTCCGGCTCATATAGAATTGTACTGGCAAGCAAATAGCTGCCACCATCCTGTGCTCAGAACTTTGATTGACAGCGAATATAGCATTGATAATGAGAGCAGTCTGCAGAATGAGTTTCTATACCTAAAAGGAGTTTGTGAAGCAAATGGGAACTCTGCACAATAGACATGTACGGTGTTACTAATAAAATCAGAGCTGGACTCTAGGAAAATGGAAGATGACAGAGGGAGATTCAAGTGCATGCCTTCCATCCCACATGTGAGAAAAATGGTTGGATCCTTACCAAGCATAAAATGAAACAGATCTTTCACCCTCCACCAAAGCAGCAAGCATTTTGGGTTTCATCAAAGATGACTTGATGCTCTAAAGGCTGGGGTATACAAGATCCACTATGAGTGTGGCCGATCATACATCAGGCAGATGACAAGTACAGTCCATGAGGCTGTATGGAACACCAAAGGTGCACCTGGCTCTTACACCCCAATAAATAAGCTGTGGCAGAGCACTTCTTCAACACCAGTCACCCTATTTTTGCAGTACGACACTGTAGAAGCTATACTTCATCTTTTTCGTGCTAAGGGATGGAAGAAACAGTAGAAATATGTTTGGTATAGAATGTAATTAACAGATACTGGTTTCAGCCTGTACAAAGCATGGAATTGAACACTGTCCTTAATAAAAAGCCTAAGACATCACTAAAGTGCAGCAACTAATGGGACATCAATATTCCAGCATTGTTCAACCAGCTAACAACAGATGCAGTTTATGCAAACCTCCTTTCTGCTGAATGACATCTCCGGTGGATGTGTGTCTGTGGCCACATGTACAGTGGCATAGTCTGTGGGTTTAAAAGGGTAGAATGAGCATTGTAGCTTCAGTCTGTTGGCTCACCTGGAAATTGCAGAAAGTTACACAGCTGAAATATCAGGAGAAGAAATAGAATTTCAGTGGCTACGAAGTCTTTTGCAACGTATTTCTTGAGTAAAAATCTCTCGGTGTACATACCGTGTCAAATCAGGATAAAACTCCAAGCTTTTGACCACTACCTCCATGGTCGTCGTCAGGGCTAAAACTGACTGTCGTGAACTAGCGAGGTTCCCACTTTTATATGCAAAGGACGGCTTCTGATTGGCTGGAATACGTCAGGAATATGGCGCGTAGTGAAGTAGTGCCCTCTACTTCCATAGATGTAGTTGCTATCCCGCGTTGCTTGCAGCGCCATCCCTTGAATCAGGAGGTAAAGTGCGAGAAGTTTTTCTCTGCGGTTTTTTTTTATCCAGTGCACTCTTCCAAGTGTTGCTAAGTGCATAGCCGTTGTCTCTATTAAAGTTATTATCGCTAAGTCTAATTTCGACTGCTTCTCGGATCACAGAGTCCCAGTAATTCGATGTGTGGGCTATTACTCTGGTTTCTTCAAATAAAGTCTTATGCTTGTTAAGCAGGCTATGTTCAGCCACCGCTGATTTTTCCAAATACCTGTATTTCAGGTGGCGTTGGTGCTCGATGAAGCGGTCGGCAACGGTTCTTACAGACTGGCCCACGTAATTCTTGCCGCATTCGCAAGGAATGGTATAAATTCCCGGCACTCTTAAGCCGAGACTATCTTTGACTGGTCTCAACATTTCCTTAATTTTCCTAGGTGGTCAGAAAACTGGTTTTATTCCTTGCCTCTTCAGGACTCTGGCTATCTTGCTCGTTGTAGCACCGCAAAAAGGAAGCCGCGCTATGTGTTGGTCCTCTTCTTGTATGTGGCCGGCATTGTGTCTTACTTTCTTGGACAATACTGATTTAATTTCACCGGCAGAATAATCATTCCTCTTGAAAACAGTCGTCAAATGGTTAATCTCGGGACCGAGGTGGTCCTTGTCGGAAATAGTCCTGGCTCTGTGTACTAAAGTATTCAGCATAGCTCTCTTCTGAGACGGATGATGGAAGCTATGGCTATGCAGATATAAGTCTGTATGGGTTGGCTTCCTGTACACAGAATGGCCCAGTCGTCCATCCGGCTTTCGCTCTATCAACACATCTAAAAAAGGTAACTTCCCTTCCTTCTCTACCTCCAATGTAAATTTTATGTTTGGATGTACACCATTCAGATGTTCGACGAACTGCTGCAGCGTGTCGCTGCCGTGTGGCCAGATTAAAAAAGTATCGTCGACGTATCTGTAGAAGCATGATGGGCGGAGGTGAGCACTGCTCAGGGCTCGTTCTTCGAAGTCCCCCATGAAAAAATTCGCTATTGCTGGTGACAGTGGCGAACCCATGGCTGTTCCATCCGTCATTTCATAATAATTTCCACTGTATAAAAAATAAGTGGTCGTCAAGGTATGCCGGAACAACTTCAAAATTTCTGAGGAGAAATGAGCAGCCAACAGTTGTAATGTGTCATCCACAGGTACTTTGGTGAACAGATGGTTCAAATGGCTCTGAACACTATGGGACTCAACTGCTGTGGTCATAAGTCCCCTAGAACTTAGAACTACTTAAACCTAACTAACCTAAGGACAGCACACAACACCCAGCCATCACGAGGCAGAGAAAATCCCTGACCCCGCCAGGAATCGAACCCGGGAACCCGGGCGTTTGGTGAACAGAGAAACCACGTCGAGGCTGACCATGATATCACTTGTGCCTATCTTCATCTGTTTTATGATATCAACAAACATTTTTGAATTTTTAATATGATGTGGGCAGTGACCAACTATAGGCGCCAACAATTTAGTTGAGTGCTTTGCAAGCTTGTACGTAGGAGAGCCAATAGCGCTAACAATCGGTCTCAACGGGACGTTCTCCATATGAACCTTTGGCAAACCGTACAGTCTTGGTGGCCTAGGTGCTCTCGGCTGTAAGTTCTTCACCAGTTCGTCGGAGAGGCCAGTGTTTTTTAGTAGCTCCCTTGTCTTCCTGCTGAGCGCCGATGTGGGATCCCGTCTGAGAACCCGGTATGTGCTGTCCTCCAGTAATAATCCAACTTTCTTATGGTAATCTGTAGCATTGAGGATTACCGTGGTGTTCCCCTTGTCAGCAGGTAAAACAACTAGATCTTCATCCTCCTGCAACAATTTCAGTCCTTGTCTCTCCTCTCTGCTGATGTTTGACTTAGGTGGCTTGGATGTCACTAAAATCCGGCTAGTAGCAAGCCTTACGTCATCCGCTGCTTCTTGAGGAAGATGACGAACTGCTTGTTCCACTCCACTAATGATCTCAACCACCGGTAACTTACATGGAGCTGGGGCAAAGTTCAATCCTTTACTGAGAGCCGAGATGGTAGCTTCATCAAGTTCCTTGTCAGAGAAGTTGATAACAGTGCAGTGAATGCCGTTGGACCCAGTGGTTCCTTGATCACGGTTAAGCCGCTCAAATTTATTGGCCTGTTTCGCCGTAGTCCTGCTTAAATTGGCTCGTTGGTGTGCCGCCAAAGTCATATCCACCTATTCCCAGTCCAATGGTGAGAGGACTACGGCCAGAAATAAATGGCAACTAAATAACAGGCGAGCGTTCATGTCTAGTTCATACCTGGTATGACGTATCCTCTCCTTCACAATAGCATGGCTGGTCTTTCGTAAAATTCTGTTTACTGCAGCGCTTCTGATGTGGTGTTTGACGACTGCAAACTTCGGTACTACCTCCTTGTCACGACAGCGTTGTAAAAAAGCCAGATTGCTCAGCAACTGAGACTGTTTCAGGCGCAGCTTCTCCAGGTGACGAACGCTGCGCGCTATGTCCTCCCCGTAGAGGAAACTAATATGGCTACGAAGTCTTTTGCGACGTATTTCTTGAGTAAAAATCTCTCGGTGTACATGCCGCGTCAAATCAGGATAAAACTCCAAGCTTTCGACCACTACCTCCATGGTCGTTGTCAGGGCTAAAACTGACTGTCGTGAACTAGCAAGGTTCCCACTTTTATATGCAAAGGACGGCTTCTGATTGGCTGGAATGCATCAGCGATATGGTGCGTAGTGAAGTAGTGCCCTCTACTTCCATAGATGTAGTTGCTATCCCGCGTTGCTTGCAGGGATGCAAGGGATGGCGCTGCAAGCAACGCGGGATAGCAACTACATCTATGGAAGTAGAGGGCACTACTTCACTACGCGCCATATCACTGACGTATTCCAGCCAATCAGAAGCCGTCCTTTGCATATAAAAGTGGGAACCTTGCTAGTTCACGACAGTCAGTTTTAGCCCTGACGACGACCATGGAGGTAGTGGTTGAAAGCTTGGAGTTTTATCCTGATTTGATGCGGCATGTACACCTAGAGATTTATACTCAAGAAATACGTCGCGAAAGACTTCGTAGCCGTATTAGTTTCCTCTACGGGGAGGACATAGCGCGCAGCGTTCGTCACCTGGAGAAGCTGCGCCTGAAACAGTCTCAGTTGCTGAGCAATCTGGCTTTTTTACAACGCTGTCGTGACAAGGAGGTAGTACCGAAGTTTGCAGTCGTCAAACACCACATCAGAAGCGCTGCAGTAAACAGAATTTTACGAAAGACCAGCCATGCTATTGTGAAGGAGAGGATACGTCATACCAGGTATGAACTAGACATGAACGCTCGCCTGTTATTTAGTTGCCATTTATTTCTGGCCGTAGTCCTCTCACCATTGGACTGGGAATGGGTGGATATGACTTTGGCGGCACACCAACGAGCCAATTTAAGCAGGACTACGGCGAAACAGGCCAATAAATTTGAGCGGCTTAACCGTGATCAAGGAACTACTGGGTCCAACGGCATTCACTGCACTGTTATCAACTTCTCTGACAAGGAACTTGATGAAGCTACCATCTCGGCTCTCAGTAAAGGATTGAACTTTGCCCCAGCTCCATGTAAGTTACCGGTGGTTGAGATCATTAGTGGAGTGGAACAAGCAGTTCGTCATCTTCCTCAAGAAGCAGCGGATGACGTAAGGCTTGCTACTAGCCGGATTTTAGTGACATCCAAGCCGCCTAAGTCAAACATCAGCAGAGAGGAGAGACAAGGACTGAAATTGTTGCAGAAGGATGAAGATCTAGTTGTTTTACCTGCTGACAAGGGGAACACCACGGTAATCCTCAATGCTACAGATTACCATAAGAAAGTTGGATTATTACTGGAGGACAGCACATACCGGGTTCTCAGACGGGATCCCACATCGGCGCTCAGCAGGAAGACAAGGGAGCTACTAAAAAACACTGGCCTCTCCGACGAACTGGTGAAGAACTTACAGCCGAGAGCACCTAGGCCACCAAGACTGTACGGTTTGCCAAAGGTTCATATGGAGAACGTCCCGTTGAGACCGATTGTTAGCGCTATTGGCTCTCCTACGTACAAGCTTGCAAAGCACTCAACTAAATTGTTGGCGCCTATAGTTGGTCACTGCCCACATCATATTAAAAATTCAAAAATGTTTGTTGATATCATAAAACAGATGAAGATAGGCCCAAGTGATATCATGGTCAGCCTCGACATGGTTTCTCTGTTCTTCAAAGTACCTGTGGATGACACATTACAACTGTTAGCTGCTCATTTCTCCTCAGAAATTTTGAAGTTGTTCCGGCATACCTTGACGACCACTTATTTTTTATACAGTGGAAATTATTATGAAATGACGGATGGAACAGCCATGGGTTCGCCACTGTCACCAGCAATAGCGAATTTTTTCATGGGGGACTTCGAAGAACGAGCCCTGAGCAGTGCTCACCTCCGCCCATCATGCTTCTACAGATACGTCGACGATACTTTTTTAATCTGGCCACACGGCAGCGACACGCTGCAGCAGTTCGTCGAACATCTGAATGGTGTACATCCAAACATAAAATTTACATTGGAGGTAGAGAAGGAAGGGAAGTTACCTTTTTTAGATGTGTTGGTAGAGCGAAAGCTGGATGGACGACTGGGCCATTCTGTGTACAGGAAGCCAACCCATACAGACTTATATCTGCATAGCCATAGCTTCCATCATCCGTCTCAGAAGAGAGCTATGCTGAATACTTTAGTACACAGAGCCAGGACTATTTCTGACAAGGACCACCTCGGTCCCGAGATTAACCATTTGACGACTGTTTTCAAGAGGAATGGTTATTCTGCCAGTGAAATTAAATCAGTATTGTCCAAGAAAGTAAGACACAATGCCGGCCACATACAAGAAGAGGACCAACACATAGCGCGGCTTCCTTTTTGCGGTGCTACAACGAGCAAGATAGCCAGAGTCCTGAAGAGGCAAGGAATAAAACCAGTTTTCCGACCACCTAGGAAAATTAAGGAAATGTTGAGACCAGTCAAACAAAAATAGTCTCGGCTTAAGAGTGCTGGGAATTTATACTATTCCTTGCGAATGCGGCACGAATTACGTGGGCCAGTCAGTAAGAACCGTTGCTGACCGCTTCATCGAGCACCAACGCCACCTGAAATACAGGTATTTGGAAAAATCAGCGGTGGCTGAACATAGCCTGCTTAACAAGCATAAGATTTTATTTGAAGAAACCAGAGTAATAGCCCACACATCGAATTACTGGGACTCTGTGATCCGGGAAGCAGTCGAAATTAGACTTAGCGATAATAACTTTAATAGAGACAACAGCTATGCACTTAGCAACACTTGGAAGAGTGCACTGGATAAAGAAAAATCACAGAGAAAAACTTCTCGCACTTTACCTCCTGATTCAAGGGATGGCGCTGCAAGCAACGCGGGATAGCAACTACATCTATGGAAGTAGAGGGCACTACTTCACTACGCGCCATATCGCTGACGTATTCCAGCCAATCAGAAGCCGTCCTTTGCACATAAAAGTGGGAACCTCGCTAGTTCACGACAGTCAGTTTTAGCCCTGACGACGACCATGGAGGTAGTGGTCAAAAGCTTGGAGTTTTATCCTGATTTGACGCGGCATGTACACCGAGAGATTTTTACTCTAGAATTTTAGTGGTTACACACCTGATCTAATGGATCAATCATTACACTGTGTGAACTTGAAGATGCATAGGGGAGATAATATTTTCCATGAGGTACAAAATGAAATGTTAATGTATTCATTTTTCTTTCTTTGAGCATATATGCAATTTAATGTTACAAATAAAATAAAAATTCATGTTCTAAGTTAACATGTCTGACAGAATTAATCTCTTTTTTTTCTGTTTTTCCAAAAGTACTTAATCAGTTATACACATTTTGTGAATGATGTATCCAATGCACACAAATAGTAGATTCATTTTTTTAAACTTTTATAATAATAGAAGTAGTAACACTAGCTTACTTAAACAGATAATTAGCAATTCAGATGCATAATATATTCAGTACCTACCTCTTCTGCTGTTAATCGGGACCCAAAGATCCACAGTAAATCATTTATATCTTCAAGCCCTGCTGTCTCATCCAGAGACACACCTATCTGAAAAGAATACTAATGTGAGAAATTTTTACATACAAATGAAAATATCACACATATGTTGGCAAAAAAAGTATATACACTTCATTGAAATTATCTTTTCTAGTTAAATGCATTATAATTGTAATTACTCATGTGAGTACTGGTGAAGAAAATTTAGGTGGAAATTCTATAGAGTGCCTTAAATTGATGGTGAAGTAACATTCCTAATATTTGTATTGTACTTGCAATTTTGTATTGCAGATTTTTTTCTCAATACTTTACATTTTTAATATTATATTAGCCCATGCTATTTTTCTCACTTTCTTCATAAATAAAGCACTGACAGAATGTCTGTATCAGTTTTATTAAGGTTTGTTCTGCAGAAAGGGAAGTATTATAAGCTGTTAATTATGGCTAAATACCACAAATGAAACAATTTTTTCTCAAATAATTGATCAAACATAAATTGCAATGGAAAAGTACTGAATTAATTAAAAAAACATGTATCTCACATTTATCTATCAAATTTTATGACTGACTTAAACATTACGTTGGATGTTAATTGCAAGGGAAAAATATAGTTATTGTCTGCAATAATATAACTTCTTTTGGTACATCATACACCTACATCTAGAATCTGTAAACTGCCTTATTGTATAAGGTGGAATCCCACTATTATTTCCCTTCTTTTATAATGGTACCAAACTGGCTTTGTCACTGCAAGTCTTTGGTGGCACACGATGAGCTGGTCTTTTATTCTGAAACTGATTTTATTGGAGATCTCACTGTTCACTAACTAAGGCAATGTCACTGATAGGAGTGTGTAAGGCTTTTACATTTATTCATATTAACATACATTAATGATTACCAGTCATAGGTAGCCTCATAATATTATTAATTTGTTGTTAATAAGTATATTATTATTAAATCTGTTCTGAAGAGTCCACTTTCCTTCAAAACAATACTATCAAGCCAAGTTAGTTTTGTCTTAAAACAGATTCCAACCTTGAACTCAAATTAATGCCAACACCAGACTTGACAAAAATTTATATATATAGACACACACACACACACACACACACACACACACACACACACACACACACACACACACACACAGATGTTTGCGAGATGGTAGCATAATGTTTATGATGTCATATCTCCTGACCTGTGTGTTGCACAATGATATAATTTTCCAAGTACACTCATGATTAAGTAACTGTACCCCATATGGCCTACCTAAGAAAGTTATTTTTTTTAATACTTTTATGAGTGGCAGTAAATTATGACGGTTGGTTGCAATCTAAAGTACATCAAATTGGACATGTAGTAGTATGATGTGGAGCAAGTAAAATGTTTAGATATGCCATAATAATAAGTATAAAAAAGATTGGTTTGGAGGATATTAAGTATGCTGTGTTCCCAACGTGGCAACTTCTTTTAATAACAATTCTTTTAGTAACAAATTACAAGTACTGGAAACTAATGAAATCTGATTTTCAGTATGCATTACACTTATTAACACAAACTGATACAAGCTGATTCAGTTGTTTGACGAAGTTAATTTTAAGGACTTTAATCAATGCAGATGTAAAAAACAGAAGGAAAAAAAACTTAAGCAGCCTTAGTGGTTCAGTCTCACAAAATTGTTTACCAGGACATATTCAGCAATTGTAACGGTTTCTGAAGGGTTCATTATTCACTTACATGAGTTATTTATGACTCTGAACTGACAAAAATATTGTTTCATTTTGTTAATCACTGCCCTCAAAGCTTGGGAATTAAAACACCCCCTCTTCTTTCTTTAATCTGACAAATTCCTCATGGATGTAATGACCACAAATGAAACACACACATATATCTGTCACTGAATCTTCTTTGCACACTTTACAAAATCCAGATTCATCCTTGTGTACCAATCTGGCTTTTTGGCTGGTTCCTTGGATGGATCTGGTTATATTTAGGGTATTCTAGGAATTTTGGTTCACTCTTTCATTGGAAAGAGTGATTTTTTCACAATGGTACCATTATTGTTCAAAGCAGGTTTTTTCTTGGATGCTAGAGCACTTTTTTCCTTTGATGTTGGAGTAGCTCAGCAAATGTGCTCATACCAGCAGCTCCATCACCATCTCAATCAATATAGCCTTTTCAACAGAGTCATCCTTCTCCACTGAAAATTTGTGAGTTCCATTCCAATTAATGTTTGGCACACCTGAAAACCCAAACTCTGAAGATGAAGTGTCTCCTGATTTTTGTGGAGTTGATGTTGACAGAGGTTCTGAAGCTACAGGACTTTGTGATCCAGAAGCTGTATTAGGTGCAAATGCAATGTCCAGAATTGCATTAAGATCATATGGATACAATCCAGTAGCCATAAACCAAGATGTGATATTACATATGGTCATCGATTTTTCGCAAACTTTGACAAAGATTGTTCCAAAGCATTGCTTAGTTATTGCTTTCTCACAATGATTTTTCCAGTACATCATTACTTCTTGATGCAAGCGCTGTTTGAAATGAATGAAATACTTCCTTATCAAGTGGCTGCAGTCCATGAATAATATTGGAAGGGAGACAGTATAAAAATATATCATACAGGCCTGTGGTTTCCACTATTACAATATCTAAGTGGCTTTTAGGTATATAAAAATCAGTAAGCACTGACCAACAGGTTTATGATGACCAGAACAGTGTAACCATTCAACAAAACTCACTGATCACTTTTCTAACATGCAGCAAACAGATCCTTTAGGTAGATCATCAGCAAAATCTGGTTCCATGCATTCTCCTTTGATTAAGGAACTACTGCTCCTGTTGCAGTTGCACAAGAGACAATTATGTGACTACTGCATGTGCCTTTCTTTGTGGGCACTTATGGTTCCTTATGTAAATTCAATCTGCACTCTCTCTCATCTATGGAGAAAGTCTTCCAGGATTTCCAAAAATAACTTCTGTGCTCTAGTCAAATTAAAATATTGAGATTTTCTGATAGGAATTGAAGGGTTTTCCTTTAAAAATTTCCTTGACCATTTGTGGCTTGCAACCTGTGTAATATCAGAAATAGGTGAGTAATACTGCTTTTCTCAGAGTATCTGTAGACATGTAGTCTTAAAATTTTAGTTGTTATTGGAGAGCCCACTTCTGCCAAACTTATTATTCAAGAACAGAGTTCAGGATTTTGTTCTTCAGACAAAGTAAACTTTCACTCCAACTTTGTTTTGACTTTGCATCCAAATTTGACACACCAATGCAGAGTTCTTCATGGAATCCTAAATTCTTTTTCTGCTTTATAGTCTGACACTTCTTCCTTGGTGATGGCTTCTACAGCTTTTTTTAGATCATCCTTGCTTCACTGAGACTGTTTCTTATCATGGTTTGAAGTTAAACCTACAGAAAATAAATAAAAAGTAAACTGTATACTCAGGATGGCCTCCTATCAATAATGGGTATACTCAGTATGTCCTACCAGGCCATATTGGATCCAACTTACAAGAAAAGCATTTCACACTCATAGGTACACAAATATTGGAAAAACTGATTACATGATTTACAACAGAACAGATGCATGAAGTAAATGGCAAGTAACACTTGAAGAAACAGTTTAATGAATGAATGACACAAAAAACTCACCTGCATAAGATAATAACTTTTTTCTTTGGATGGCAAATACCAAAAGCTCTGTTGTGAAATGGCTGATTGTCACTAAAGACTGTGTGACATGCAGAGACAGCTGATGCAGCTTGCCAAACGTGTATGAGCTTCCATTCATCTGCTATCAAAGTTATCAAGAAATAGCCATTAGGCTGTATTGAGTCACAGGACCCATGGGGTACATTTACCTTATGTGTAGATACTGGTACTGTCCACAAAATGTGTTGTGAATAGAGTTAGTAGTAAGGAAGTAACAAATTAAAATGTCATATCTTATAGTGCTTAAGTTTTACTGTCTGAACAGTGAAAATGTAATAAGCAATATACATTCTTCC
Source organism: Schistocerca nitens (assembly GCF_023898315.1). NCBI lineage: Eukaryota > Metazoa > Arthropoda > Insecta > Orthoptera > Acrididae > Schistocerca > Schistocerca nitens. Next base: position 561,789,293 of record NC_064616.1, read on the forward strand.
TATCATCCTTATGTGGGTGTGTGTGTGTGTGAGGGGGGGGGCGGGGGGGGGGGGGGGGTCATCAGTGAGGAAAAGTTTCACAAATATTTGAAATTATGTGTAAAGATTCTTGCAAGTTGCGAAATGCTCTCATTCTCAAATACTGGATGAATAAAGTCCATGTATTGTATGCGCAATTAGTTACACTGCCTCACGAAAAAATACACAGTTTCTTGTCTTATCGTGTTAAACTTCTGACATTAGATTATACCTCTTACTGAACAGATTGTGACAGTATTTAAAATTTTAAATTCAGTCAATAATTACGCAAAATACAGAAAACCAAATTTTTATTGCTCCCTGAAAGCCATCAGATATGCAACCTGCAGCACGTCCCACACACCACGTCTCGGGAAAGTCGCTTTGTACTACAGACCTGTGTGCAACTTTTACAATTAGATTTACACCAGTTAATTACTAGCCACAGACTTTGTCACTGATATATGTTGATGTAATGATTATACTCTAATGATTACACAAACTGACACAGAGATCTGAAAAAAGCATATTTGTACCATCAGTGTGTATAACTGGATGCTTATTCTCAACCAGTTTTGATTACTACAATCATCCTCAAAAGAGAAAAACAGTGAAGGCTACATCAATGGATCAAATAAAAAATAATCACACAACTGTACAGTTGATGGCACAAATATGCATTTTTCAAATTATCTAACAGTTGTAGATAGTCACCTATGAAAACCTCTACTGACATAGAGATGTTAGCTGATGAAACCTACCACTGGCTTTTATACTAAGATGTAAAGGCAGATTCCCATACAGAGATGTTACCTGGGTGATAGCTAAGCATGGACAGCTGACGTGCTGTTAGGTGGGGCTATATAAAAGACAAATGTGCAGATAATTTGTGAAATTGTTAATTATAATTTATTTTATTTTATATCAGTGTTGTTGTTGTGCTCTTCAGTACAGAGACTGGTTTGATGCAGCTTTCCATACTACTATATCCCGTGCAAGCTTCTTCATCTCCCAGTACCTACTGCAACCTACATCCTTCTGAATCTGCTTAGTGTATTCATCTCTTGGTCACCCTCTATGATTTTTACCCTCCACGCTGCCCTCCAATACTAAATTGGTGATCCCTTGATGCCTCAGAATATGTCCTACCAAGTGATCCCTTCTCCTAGTCAAGTTGTTGTGACTCGCTGATCTTTCAAAGTGCCGTCGCGCAGTTACACGTGTCCTCTACATGCGGTGCTGTCTGCCAGCCATGCAGCAGCAGCGCTACCTAAGCGGCCAGCCAGCCAGCGGCCACTACACTCGAACTCAGTTATGATTTGATTGTTAAAGCATACACATGTCTTACTCTGTTTACTTGATCTGTGACTTTCATGTATTGCATCTTCCTTGAAATATATTTGTTCAACTTGAAGTTACAACAATGGGTGACAAGGTAGTGATTTTTCTTTTCCATCGTTGACCCACATGTTTCCGTGGATACTTTAGAGCAACTATTGCAAGGTCTCATAGAACAGCAAACACTTCTCACAAATGCGATTCGTGATTTCGTCGCGGCATCAAATGCGGGGCGTCTCTCGTCGTTGTCTCTACCTCCTTTTCCTCCTTATGACGAGACGGTGGAAGACTGGTCTGATTACGAAAAACGTCTTCGACAGCACTTCTTGGCATTTCATGTCATGGACAAACAAACATGTAAGTCTCTGTCCCTTTAATGGATTTCACCTCAAATGTATCGGTTGTTGTCGGAATTGGCTCCTTTGAAAATCCTGCGTCTTTGTCCTTTGCTGAAATGTGCTCACTTCTGTCTGTCTATTTTCAAAAGCAAACGCATGTGGTAGCCTCTCGTGTTGCCTTTTATCATTGTCAAAAACAACCGAATCAATCCTATCATGCTTGGGCTGCTGAACTTCACGGCCTCAGTAGAAAGTGTCAATTCGTTACTGAAGTTCACAAAGAATCCTACGCCGATTCCATGGTATGGGATGCTATTATCTGATCGGCGCCCGACAAAGAAGTTAGGCAACGTGCCCTTCAGTTTGCAAATCCAACTCTACATGAAGTCCTATCCATCGCTCAGTCTTTTGAAGTTTCTCATGCCGCTGGAGCGCAAATTGAGGCATGGGGCGACGTCAGGGAAATACAACCTCTGTGCGATGTTGACGAAGTGTGTGGCATGTCCCCGCCGGCCGACGTGCCGGCCGACGTGGCCGCAGTGCGCTCCCAAGCACAGCCTCAGCCTAACCATAAACAAACCTCTAAGAAACTGCAGAAAAACCCACGGCAGCTTCCTTCATGTCCGCGGTGTTTTACGAAACATTCACGAGAAGAAGGTCCACAACGTTGGGCAATGTGTGGAAAAAAAAAAGGCTCGTGTGTCATCCGTTTGCAAATCCAACCGTATACATGATGTTCATGAACATGACGCTGATTCTATTTCTGTGTTGTCTGTCAATTGTACTTCTTCCCTTTCAGGGACGTTATTCCTCACTGTCCAAATACTTGGTCGAGATGTTCGCATGCATGTGGATACTGGTTCTGCTGCCACTATCATCAATTCTCAGACATATCTTCAGTTGGGTTCTCCAACCTTGTCACCTATCACAAGGCAATTATGGACTTAAGTGTTATCTTCAGAAATCAAAATTTTTTCAGGCATCTATCACGTACTTGGGGTTTCAACTCTCTCGGGGCGGTATTCGTCTGCTTCAGCAAACTTTCGCTGTGATCGATGCCCTTCCTCGCCCTACTTCTGTTACGGAACTGCAGGCCTTCTTGGGGAAAATAGCATACTATCACAAGTTTTTACCATCTGCTGCTTAGGTGGCTCAGCCGTTGCATCACTTGTTGCATAAAAATGTGCCATTTCACTGGTCCACATCATGTGATGCGGCTTTCCAGAAATTTAAGACTATGCTGAAACAGGCCCCGTGCCTGGCTACTTATCAACCTGGCCAACATCTTGTTCTTGCCACAGACGCCTCTCAATATGGGGTCGGTGCAGTCCTTGCACACCGTTTATCTGACGGTTCTGAACAACCCATTGCTTATGCCTCCAAAACGCTCATGGATGACCAACAAAAATATTCTCAAATTGAAAAAGAAGCTTTGGCCATTATTTATGCACTTCATAAGTTTGGTGTTTTTCTCTATCAATCCAAATATTCATCTTGTTACAGATCACAAACCACTTGTTTCCTTGTTTCATCCATCAACGTCACTTCCCGACAAGGCTGCACACCGCCTTCAGCATTGGGCTCTTTACTTGTCTCATTTCAATTATGAGATTCATTTCCGGCTGACGGCTGAACATGCGAATGCTGATGCACTAGATCGCCTTCCAATGGGTCCTGATCTGGCATTCGATAGGGATGAACTTTTGTGTTTCCACCTGGATGTTGCCGAGCAGCGGGTTGTGGACAGGTTCCCCATCACCGGAGACCAGCTGGCGGCTGCTACAGGTTCTGACCCTACCCTCTCCCGGGTTTTATGCTGTATTCAGAAGGGTTGGCCAGATCGTCTGTCCACTAAGACTTCTGATCCGTTGCGGAACTACTAAGCTTTGCATTACCGCCTCACGGCTAGGGTTGGTGTTATCCTCCTTTCCACCAAAAATGCTTCGCCGCGTGTTGTGGTACCTGCGTCTTTGTGTGCTTCGGTCTTGCACCTCCTTCACCAAGGGCACTGGGGTGTGTCTCGCACAAAATCTCTGGCGCGCCATCATGTGTACTGGCCTGGCATCGACTCTGAAATCGCACACATGGTCGCTGCCTGCGGCCCTTGTGCGTCACAGGCCACCACCCCAAAGTCATCTTTGTCACCGTGGCCTTTGCCTGAGAAGCCCTGGGAGCGTATTCATGCTGACTTCACAGAACATTTTTTAGGTACTTATTGGCTTCTCGTTAGTGATGCCTACACTAACTTTACTTTCATTGTCCGTTGCACGTCGCCTACCACCACAACAACCACCAATGCTCTAGCTCGCATTTTCTCTTTGGAAGGCCTTCCCTCTACTCTTGTTACTTATAATGGTCCGCAATTTGCCTCTTCCTATTTTGCAGATTTTTGTGCCCGTCATGGTGTCATGCATGTCACGGCCCCTCCGTTCCATCCACAGTCAAACAGTGAGGCTGAACGACTGGTACGCACATTTAAGGCTCAGATGAGGAAACTCCTGACTTCTTCTGCTGCTGATGATGATGCGCTTCTCCAATTTCTGGCTTCTTACCATTTCACCCCCATGGGCGACCACAGCCCGGCTGAGCTCTTACATGGCTGACAGCCCCGCACGCTATTTCATCTTCTGCGGCCTTCCACCTCACGGCCACGGGTGCCTTCACTTGGCCGGTTCACCGCCGACGACCTTTTATGGGTACGGGGATATGGCAGGTGGCCAAAATGGAGTCCTGGCAGCATCTTAAGACACCGTGTCCAATGCCTCTATGAAATACAGATGGACAAGGGTGTTGCAGTGCGTCATTCGGACCAGCTTTGGCCTCGTGTGCCGGCAACGCCTTTTCCGGATGCCGCTACACTACCTTCGGCTCTACCTGACACTCGGGATACTGGAATCTCTCATTACTCACAACGCAGTCCTCTCACCATTATATTGGTGCCAGCACAAGAACTGATGCCACCAGGAGACGTGCCCATGCAGGAACCAGATGACCATCATCTGTCTGAGCAACTATACTCGCCTCCTTCTCCTACGGACGCGGACGCATCATCCATGTCTCCTGTTACAACAACCGGACTTGCCGCAATGGGCACATTGGTGCATGGGGCCCCAGCAGATTTGACCCCGACGTCTCCTGTCATCTCGACCCATTATCATTGAGAACACTTCCGTCCATACGCGAAGCCGCCTCCTTGAGACATTACGGCCAGTCAAACAACACCTATGGACGTTAGACATCTACAGGCCACCTCCATCAAGACCTGTGCAAAATACTTCAAAGGGGGGGGGGGGGGAATGTGTTGTGACTCGCCAATCTTTCAAAGTGCCGCCGTGCAGTTACGCGCGTCCTCTACATGCGGCACTGTCTGCCAGCCATGCAGCAGCAGCGCCACCTCAGCAGCCAGCCAGCCAGCGGCCGCTTGACTTGGACTCAGCTATGATTTGACTGTTAAAGTGTACACACATCTTACTCTGTTTACTTGATCTGTGACTTTCATGTATTGCATCTTCCTTGAAATATATTTGTTCAACTTGAAGTTATAACACAAGTTGTGCCACAAATTTCTCTTCTCCCCAATTCTATTCAACACCTCCTCATTAGATATATGATCTACCCATCTAATCTTCAGCATTCTTCTGTAGCACCACATTTTGAAAGATTCTATTCTATTCTTGTCTAAACTATTATTTGTCACATTTCACTTCCATACATGGATACACTTCATACAAATACTTTCAGAAATGACTTCATGACACTTAAATTTATACTCAATGTTAACAAATTTCTCTTCTTCAGAAACGCTTTCCTTGCCATTGCCAGTCTACATTTTATATCCTCTGTACTTCGACCATCATCAGTTATTTTGCTCCCCAAAGAGCAAAACTCATCTACTACTTTAAGTGTCTCATTTCCTAATCTAATTCCCTCAGCATCACAAGACTTAATTCGACTACATTCCATTATCCTCGTTTTGCTTTTGTTGATGTTCATCTAACATCCTCCTTTCAAGACACTGTCCATTCTGTTCAACTGCTCTTCCAGGACCTCTGCTATCTCTGACAGAATTACAATGTCACTGGCAAATTTCAAAGTTTTTATTTCTTCACCATGGAGTTTAATTCCTACTCCGAATTTTTCTTTTGTTTTCTTTAGTGCTTGCTCAATAACCAGATAGAATAACATGAAGGATAGGCTACAAACCTGTATCACTCCCTTCCCAACCACTGCTTCCCTTTCATACCCCTCAACTCTTATAACTGCCATCTGGTTTCTATACAAATTATAAATAGCCTTTCACTCCCTGTATTTTACACCTGCCACCTTCAGAATTTGAAAGAGAATATTCCAGTCAACATTGTCAAAAGCTTTCTCTAAGCCTACAAATTCTAGAAACATAGGGTTGCCTTTCCTTAATCTATCTTCTAAAATAAGTCATAGGGTCAGTATTGCCTCAAGTTTTCCAACATTTCTACGGAATCCAAACTGATCTTCCCCGAGGTTGGCTTCTACCAGTTTTTCCATTCATCTGTAAACAATTTGTGTTAGTATTTTGCAGCCATGGCTTATTACACTGATAGTTCGGAAATTTTCACATCTGTCAACACCTGCTTTCTTTGGGATTGGAATTATTATATTCTTCTTGACGTCTGAGGGTATTTCGCCTGTCTCATACACCTCCCTCACCAGATGGTAGAGTTTTGTCAGGGCTGGCTCTCCAAAGGCTATCAGTAGTTCTAATGGAATGTTGTCTACTCCCAGGGCCTTGTTTCGACTAAGGTTTTTCAGTGCTCTATCACACTCTTCACGCAGTATCATATTTCCCATTTCATGTTCATCTACATCCTCTTCCATTTCCAGAACATTGTCCTCAAGAACATCGCCCTTGTATACACCCTCTATATACTCCTTTCACCTTTCTGCTTTCCCTTCTTTGCTTAGAACTGGGTTTCCATCTCAGCTCTTGATATTCTCCTTTCTCCAAAGGTCTCTTTAATTTTCCTGTAGGCAGTATCTATCTTACCCCTAGTGAGATATGCCTCTACATCCTTACATTTGTCCTCTAGCCATCCCTGCTTAGCCATTCTGCACTTCCTGCCAATCTCATTTTTGAGACGTTTGTATTCCTTTTTGCCTGCTTCACTTACTGCATTTTTATATTTTCTCCATTCATTAATTAAATTCAATATATCTTCTGTTACCCAAGGCTTTCTATTAGCCCTTGTCTTTTTACCTACTTGATCCTCTGATGCCTTCACTATTTCATCCCTCAAAGCTACCCATTCTTCTTCTACTGCATTTCTTTCCCACATTCCTGTCAATGGTTCCCTAATTCTCTCCCTGAAAGTCTCTAGAACCTCTGGTTCTTTAAGTTTATTCAGGTCCCATCTCCTTAAAATCCCACCTTTTTACAGTTTCTTCAGCTTTAATCTACAGTTCATAACCAATAGATTGTGGTCAGAGTCCACATCAGCCCCCGGAAATGTCTTACAATTTAAAATCTGGTTCCTATATCTCTGTCTTACCATTATATAATCTGTCTGAAACCTTCCAATATCTCCAGGTCTCTTCCATGCATACAACCTTCTTTCATGGTTCTTGAACCAAGTGTTAGCTATGATTAAGCTGTGCTCTGTGCAAAAGTCTACCAGGTAGCTTCCTCTTTTATTCTATACCCCCATTCCATATTCACCTACTACATTACCTTCCCTTCCTTTTCCTACTATCAAGTTCCAGTCACCCATGACTATTAAATTTTCTTCTCCCTTCACTATCTGAATAATTTCTTTTATCTCATCATACATTTCATCAATCTCTTCGCCATCTGCGGAGGTAGTTGGCATATAAACTTGTACTGCTGTGGTAGGTGTGGGCTCCGTATCTATCTTGGCCACAATAATGCATTCACTGTGCTGTTTGTAGTAGTTTACCCACATTCTTATTTTTTTATTCATTATTAAACCTACTCCTGCATTACCCCTATTTGATTTTGTATTTATAACCCTGTATTCACCTGACCAAAAGTCTTGTTCCTCATGCCACTGAACTTCACTAATTCCCACTATATCTAACCTTAACCTATCAATTTTCCTTTTTAAATTTTCTATCCTACCTGTCTGATTAAGGGATCTGACTTTCCACACTCCGACCCGTAAAATGCCAGTTTTCTTTCTCCTGATAAAAACATCCTCCTGAGTAGTCCCCGCCCGAAGATTTGAATGGGGGGCTATTTTACCTCCGGATTATTTTACCCAAGAGGATGCCATCATCATTTAACTATACAGTAAACTATACAGTAAAGCTGCGTGCCCTTGGGAAAAATTATGGCTGTAGTTTCCCCTTGCTTTCAGGAGTTTGCAATACCAGCACAGCAAGGTCGTTTTGGTTAGTGTTAGAAGGCCAGATCAGTCAATCATCCACGCTGTTGCCCCTGCAACTACTGAAAATGCTGCTGCCCCTCTTCACAAACCACACGTTTGTCCTGCCTCTCAACAGGTACCCCTCCATTGTGGTTGCACCTACGGTACGGCTATCTGTATTGCTGAGGCAAGGTCCATGGGCCATGGGCCGGGGGGGGGGGGGGGGGGGGGAGGGTCGGTGGGGTGTTATATCAGTATAAGAGGCAAAACCATTTGGTTTAGACAAAGCATACTTCCGTAGAGGATCGCTGGGTTTCATGCAAAATTCTTAGGTTCCTAATTTCTTAATTAGTTGCTTATTTGGATAACTAAGTGCACTATCTGATTTTTGGTGTTGTCATCTTCAGTCCTGAGACTGGTTTGATGCAGCTCTCCATGCTACTCTATCCTGTGCAAGCTTCTTCATCTCCCAGTACTTACTGCAACCTACATCCTTCTGAATCTGCTTAGTGTATTCATCTCTTGGTCTCCCTCTGCGATTTTTACCCTCCACACTGCCCTCCAATGCTAAATTTGTGATCCCTCGATGCCTCAGAACATGTCCTATCAACCGGTCCCTTCTTCTTGTCAAGTTGTGCCACAAACTCCTCTTCTCCCCAATTCTATTCAATACCTCCTCATTAGTTATGTGATCTACCCATCTAATCTTCAGCATTCTTCTGTACCACCACATTTCGAAAGCTTCTATTCTCTTCTTGTCCAAACTATTTATCGTCCATGGTTCACTTCCATACATGGCTACACTCCATACAAATACTTTCAGAAACGACTTCCTGACACTTAAATCTATACTCGATGTTAACAAATTCCTCTTCTTCAGAAACGCTTTCCTTGCCATTGCCAGTCTACATTTTATATCCTCTCTACTTCGACCATCATCAGTTATTTTGCTCCCCAAATAGCAAAACTCCTTTACTATTTTAAGCATCTCATTTCCTAATCTAATTCCCTCAGCATCACCTGATTTAATTCGACTACATTCCATTATCCTCGTTTTTCTTTTGTTGATGTTCATCTTATACCCCCCTTTCAAGACACTGTCCATTCCGTTCAACAGCTCTTCCAAGTCCTTTGCTGTCTCTGACAGAATTACAATGTCATCGGCGAACCTCAACGTTTTTATTTCTTCTCCATGGACTTTAATACCTACTCCGAATTTTTCTTTTGTTTCCTTTACTGCTTGCTCAATATACAGATTGAATAACATTGGGGACAGGCTACAACCCTGTCTCACTCCCTTCCCAACCGCTGCTTCCCTTTCATGCCCCTCGACTCTTATAACTGCCATCTGGTTTCTGTACAAATTGTAAATAGCCTTTTGCTTCCTGTATTTTACCCCTGCCACCTTTAGAATTTGAAAGAGAGTATTCCAGTCAACATTGTGAAAAGCTTTCTCCAAGTCTACAAATGCTAGAAATTTAGGTTTGTCTTTCCTTAATCTATTTTCTAAGATAAGTCTTAGGGTCAGTATTGCCTCACGTGTTCCAACATTTCTGCGGAATCCAAACTGATCTTCGCCGAGGTCGGCTTGTACCAGTTTTTCCGTTCTTCTGTAAAGAATTCGCGTTAGTATTTTGCAGCTGTGACTTATTAAATTGATAGTTCGGTAATTTTCACATCTGTCAACACCTGCTTTCTTTGGGATTGGAATTATTATATTCTTCTTGTAGTCTAATGGTATTTCGCCTGTCTCATACATCTTGCTCACCAGATGGTAGAGTTTTGTCAGGACTTAGAAAAATTAAAGTGACAAAAGCATATTGTCAAATCTGGAAAGTAAACAAACTTAAAAGTTCAAAAATTAAAAGCTTTTTATGTAGGTCATTAATGTTACTGAATTTTTGAAGAAAGTGAACAGTTTACTGGTAAGAGTGAAATTAAGTCTCTCCAAAGAGCTATGCATTTTTATGAATGAACAGTTATTAGTTCATCACATTTTCACGACCTCATGCCATGGGAACAAATTTCAGTTACAAATTTATCTTTAACAAAATGTTTTATGGAAAACTGTCTATTCCATTGGAATTAGCAGCACTCAAATAATCTAGTGAACTATGAACTTTAATGATGTATTGCTGAAATAGGTCCGCCTCCGTAGCAGGGTGGTAAGCGTGCTTGTTTGCCATGTAGGGGACCCGGGTTAGATTCTCAGCACTGCCAGGGATTTTTCCTGGTGGGAGAAATGGTATGGGGTGTACTTAGCCTCAGAAGGCTAACTGAGGAGCTTCTCAACTGATTAGTAACAGTTACAACTTTAATAAACCTGACAACGACTGGAAGCGTGGTGTGCTGACCACATGCCCCTCCATACTGTATCCAATGATGCCATGGGAAAGGATGACATGATGGTCAGTCAGGCCTGATTGGCCTGTCTACAGACAGAATACAGATCTTTACCTGTACCTTACTACCTTTATATGAATTTTGACACGTTTGCTACTAGTTTGACAATTAAAAGGGGAAAAATTAGTTATCTAAAGGAGTAGAAAGGTAGCAAATAGAGTAACTCCATGTTGTTGCATTACACTTTGTTCCAATCACAGATGGTGCTTGGGAAGAGCAACTGTCAGTAAGCCTCTTTGTGTGCTTGAATTTCTTTGATTTTTCCATCATGGTCACTTCACGAGACGTACGCAGGAATAAGTAATTAATTGCCCAACACATTTTGGAATGTACTCTTCATAAATTTCAATGCTAAATTTCTCTGTGAAGCTGAAAGTTCTTTCTGTAGTGTCAGCTGAATGAACCCATGACAACATGCACTGCTCTTAACAATTTTTGGACATGAGTTATATGACTTATGTGTAGTATACAGATATTGTACTTTATTATATTGCAAAATAAATCATAAATTCTAAGTACAGTCAGTGATTTTTCTTTCGCTTGTGCCTTTGTCCCAGCGCAGGTATGCAGGGTCAGCATGGTTAACTGGATTTGGCAATGTTAGATCAAGGGGTGACCAGATGCCCTTCCTGCCACCATAAGGTGTGGTGTGTACCCCAACTGTCTGCGACTAGTGGAATCCATGGAATAATGTGAACGTGTTCAGATGTCTGTGAGCCATGTAACTGAGGCAGGACGTGGGGACCAGCCCAGTATTCACCTAGGGGGATATGGAAAACCACCTAAAAACCACATCCAGGCTGGCCGGCACACCAACTGTCATCGTAAATCCGCCGGGTGGATTCCATCCGGGGCCAGCGCACCTACCCGAGTCCACAAAGCAGTGCATTAATGCTCTTGGCTAACTTGGCAGGTCTAATTACAATCAGTGATTGCCCTCTAAATTTACATTAAAACATAAAAGGAGGAAGGGTGATTTGAGTTTAATGTCACATTGACAATGTGGTCATTAGAGATGGCACTAAAACATAGTAAAAAGAAAAGTTGAACATGAAAGTACTCACCATTTCATCATCATATACTCTGAGGTTAATCTCCTTCTGGCGTGCACGGTGCAATATTTCTGCACAATCCATGCTAGGTGTTATCTTGATTGTGTCAAAATACATAGGATTGAGGACTGTGTTCCCATTTTCCTTTATACCTATGTGGACAGATACAGATATACCATGTGAATAGCTCTCATGGCTAGCAATATCATTATGTATTGCAAATTGAATATTGACTGTATTTCAAGAGTCTAAATTAGTGATGAATCATTAACAATCTCTTACGCAATAGTAAACAGTACCTAAGAAAAAAAGTACGATATCCATAATCTGTTATTGTTCTAATATACCATCACTTGATCAATATTCCAACTCACAGTGGCGGCATTGGCATCTGTGTAACTGATATTTCCACATACAGTGGTTGTGACTCCACATGTCATAGCAAAAATGCCAGATGTGGATGGATATTGGTCTGCTACAGGAAATACATATCCAGCACACTGGCTGGGTCAGCAATTTGTATCTTCCCATTTAAGCTTATGTTACACTGATATCCAAATACAGGTGTTACCTCAGTCTTTGGATTCTGACTTGGATTTGGCATCCTGATTGTGTATTTTGTTAAACAAAACATACATAGGCAACCCACTACCACTAACAGATACATACAGAAGGGACACACGTAACTCTGTAACTGCAAAACAGCAGAGCTTCAAATCTAAAAAAGTTCCAATCTACAATAACAGAGGAAGTAGCGAATGAAGGTGACTGCAAATTTCTTCACAACTTACTTGCTTTAGAAAATGGGAAAGGGTAGCTTCTCTAATTACTTGAAACTTTCTCTCTTCCAGATACATAGCTCACTTCCAACATAAAATGGGATGCATACTAGAACAATTAACTTATGCTTCTCCTGATGATGGTCTGTCTTTTGCACCACCAGACTTTCCCAGATTGTGCCTGAAAAGACTGGAAACTGAGAGGGACATTGTTGTTGCTGTTGTTGTTGTTGTGATCTTCAGCCCAGAGACTGGTTTGATGCAGCTCTCCATGCTATTCTATCCTGTGCAAGCTTTGTCATCTCCCAGTACCTACTGCAACCCACATTCTTCTGAATCTGTTTAGTGTATTCAACTCTTGGTCCCCCTCTACGATTTTTACCCTCCACGCTGCCCTCCAATACTAAATTGATGATCCCTTGATGCCTCAGAATATGTCCTAACAACTGCTCCCTTCTTCTAGTCAAGTTGTGCCACAAATTTCTCTTCTCCCCAATTCTATCCAGTACCTTCTCATTAGTTATGTGATCTATTCATCTAATCTTCAGCATTCTCCTGTTGCACCACATTTTGAAAGCTTCTATTCTCTTCTTGTCTTAACTACTTATCATCCACATTTCACATCCATACATGGCTACACTCCATAAACATACTTTCAGAAACAACTTCCTGACAGTTAAATCTATACTCAATGTTAACAAATTCCTCTTCTTCAGAAATTCTTTCCTTTCCATTACCTGTCTACATTTTATATCTTCTATATTTCGACCATCATCAGTTATTTTGCTCCCCAAATAGCAAAACTCCTTCACTACTTTAAGTGTCTCATTACCTAATGTAATTCCCTCAGCATCACCCAACTTAATTCGACTACATTCCATTATCCTCATTTTGCTTTTGTTGATGTTCATCTTATATCCTCCTTTCAAGACACTGTCCATTTAATTACAGTGTAATCGGTGAACCTCAAAGATTTTATTTCTTCTCCATGGATTTTAATTCCTAATCCGAATTTTGTTTTCTTTACTGCCTGCTCAGTATACAGATTGAATAACATCGGGGATAGGCTACAAACCTGTATCACTCCCTTCCCAACCACTGCTTCCCTTTCATGCCCCTCAACTCTTATAACTGCCATCTGGTTTCTGTACAAATTGTAAATAGCCTTTCACTTCCTGTATTTTGCTCCTGCCACCTTTAGAATTTGGAAGAGTATTCCAGTCAACATTGTCAAAAGCTTTCTCTAAGCCTACAAATTCTAGAAACATAGGATTGCCTTTCCTTAATCTATCTTCTAAAATAAGTCATAGGGTCAGTATTGCCTCAAGTTTTCCAACATTTTTACAGAATCCAAACTGATCTTCCCCGAGGTTGGCTTCTACCAGTTTTTCCATTCACCTGTAAATAATTAATGTTAGTATTTTGCAGCCGTGGCTTATAAAACTGATAGTTTGGTAATTTTCACATCTGTCAACACCTGCTTTCTTTGGGATTGGAATTATTATATTCTTCTTGACGTCTGAGGGTATTTCGCCTGTCTCATACACCTCCCTCACCAGATGGTAGAGTTTTGTCAGGGCTGGCTCTCCAAAGGCTATCAGTAGTTCTAATGGAATGTTGTCTACTCCCAGGGCCTTGTTTCGACTAAGGTTTATCAGTGCTCTATCAGACTCGTCACGCAGTATCATATTTCCCATTTCATGTTCAACTTCATCCTCTTCCATTTCCGGAATATTGTCCACAAGAACATTGCCCTTGTACCTTCCACCTTTCTGCTTTCCCTTCTTTGCTTAGAACTGGGTTTCCATCCGAGCTCTTGATATTCATACAACTGGTTCTCTTTTCTCCGAAGTTCTCTTTAATTTTCCTGTAGGCAGTATCTATCTTACCCCCTGTCTTACCATTATATAATCTATCTGAAACCTTCCAATATCTCCAGGTCTCTTCCATGCATACAACCTTCTTTCATGGTTCTTGGACCAAGTGTTACCTATGATTAAGTTGTGCTCTGTGCAAAAGTCTACCAGGCATCTTCCTCTTTTATTTTATACCCCCATTCCATATTCACCTACTACATTACCTTCCCTTCCTTTTCCTACTATCAAATTCCAGTCACCCATGACTTAAATTTTTGTCTCCCTTCACTATCTGAATAATTTCTTTTATTTCACCATACATTTGATCGATCTCTTTGTCATCTACGGAGCTAGTTGGCATATAAACTTGTACTACTGTGGTAGGCATGGGCTCGTGTCTATCTTGGCCACAATAATGTGTTCACTATGCTGTTTGTAGTAGCTTACCTGCACTCCTATTTTTTATTCATTATTAAACCTACTCCTGCATTACCCCTATTTGATTTTGTATTTATAAACCTGTATTCACCTGACCAGAAGTCTTGTTCCTCATGCCACCATACTTCACAAATTCCCACTATATCTAACTTTAATCTATCCATTTCCCTTTTTAAATTTTCTAACCTACCTGTCTGATTAAGGGATCTGACATTCCACGCTCTTATCCGTAGAACGCCAGTTTTCTTTCTCCTGATAACAACGTCCTCCAGAGTAGTCCCCGCCCGAAGATTTGAATGGGGGACTATTATACCTCCGGGTTATTTTACCCAAGAAGACACCATCATCATTTAACTATACAGTAAAGCTCCATGCCCTCAGGAAAAATTACAGCTGTAATTTCCCCTTGCTTTCAGCCATTCGCAATACCAGCACAGCAAGGCCGTTTTGGTTAGTGTTACAAGGCCAGATCAGTCAATCATCCAGACTGTTACCCCTGCTACTACCGAACAGGCTGCTGCCCCTCTTCATGAACCACACGTTTGTCTAGCCCCACGCTGTGGTTTCACCTACGGTATGGCTATCTGTGTCGCTGAGGCACACAATCCTCCCAACCAGTGGCCAGGTCCATGGTTTATGGGGGTGTGGGGGGGGGGGGGGGGGGGGTGAGGGACCTTGGGACCTCGAGGAGTTTTAAGAATAGGTCTGCACTGGATGGCATAGCTAATTTGCTTTAATGGTCTCTGAAATTACTAATGTGCTAAAGGGGGATACAAAATCAACAGTCTTCTGTAATTCATAACTGCCTTCATGTTTTTCCTCGATTTTTCTTTGCTAAATTCTATCAGTCTTTGTTAGTCATCAATTTTCATTTAATAACTGTTTACCTAATCATGTTTTTCTATTTTTTATTGAAAATTATAGGAGTTTACTCCACAATGATCTTAAATTTTGAGTGAGCTTGGTTCACAGAGGATTTTATCAGTTACATGGTTCTTACAATTTAAGCATTTTGATTTTTGTTGCTTTCACCTGCTATGATACTAACCAAAATATGTTAAAATGAACTGAGCTCTAAGGCCTTTTAATATTAATTGTTAGTAATGGCTAGCATCCCTTACTAAATGCTGGGAATTCATTCATTTGACTGTAGACACCATTTGTATCTTACAGATGCAAAGGAACTTCACAGCATATCACCACATGCTTTTTTGAACTTAATAAACATAAGGTATTTAAAATGGCCCAGAATTTGCGCACTAAAAAGTTTGTTAGCTGAAGACTCAGTCACCACTTCATCAAACTGAGTTGTTCTTGTGGTGGTTTGCCTCTTCCATTTATTTACACAGTAAAACAAAGATCTCATTACTTGTTACATAATACAAGACACAGTCATACAGACTAGTGCTCTCCAAATGATGAATGGAGGTTAATACAGCAAAGAACCAACTAAGGATGCAAAATTCACATAAGGAACCAGTTCCAGCTGGGTTATTCAGATGGCACATGTAAGTTACTGCATGCAGTTGACATGGATGTCATTACTTCCTTCCACTCACTGACATCTGTTATTTTTCCATATTTGTGGAAGTTTGTTATGTCTTGTGCATTATTGTGCATGTGACAAATCCACTTAATAATTTGTTATTTGCCAGAGACAACTGCTGTATCTCTGTACTCAATGTTGGCAACATATCAAGCAATTATGTAGTGGAATGGCTGGGCAGAAATCAATAAACCTCACACCAACACCAAACCATGGTGGATGATGTCCTTGACCCATATCTACATAGCACTGGCAGTGCACTACCAAATTGGCTCTGCTCTGAATGTTGCTGCCTAGATATTATGTCCCTTACCCACAGCTGAACCAGCTCAACCGCAGCAACTGAAATATGCATATCACTGTCATTACATTCTCCACTGCTTGTACTGAAGGAAAGTTGAGAAGGCATGCTCATGCTGCTAGCGATTGCAAAATTGTGAAAGTTTGTGGGTGTTATTTTTACAACATGAGCAAAATTCATCTTTTTCTGCAACTGTAGCATGGGCAAGGGTAGACAAGCCACACAAAGGATAACAGACTTTGTGAAGGAGCCATCAGCAGTTCTGCTCAATGAACTCATTGATTGCCTCAAGCAGACTTCAGTACACCAGTCCCTCCTCCGCATATCCAGTGCAGAGGCACAGGATGGACTGAACTGTATGACAAGATGTTGAACTGCTACGATCTCAAACTTGGTGTCAAGTCTGTTGATTCAGAAACCATGGTTGAGATACAGGCAGTGAGCATGATTGACTTCATGGCACTTAAGGGCACTGTGGCTGTCCACATTGTTGCAGTGCCCTAGAAGAAGAAGGAGAAGAAGGACAAGAAGAAGAAGAAGCCACAAAAGTAGCATGACAAGACAACCAAGGCACTCTTCTGGGAGGTGCCTTGGATTTGTGATGAGACAGCACTCCAAGAAGGGCTGCTAAGAGCTGATTTTGTGGATGTGGCACTCAAGCTGTACAACCAAACCAATAAAAAGAGGCCACCGCTGTTTGTCATCGCTGTGCAAAGGGACAGCAACTTCAGCTACGTCTTCAAGCAGCAGAAGCTCTTGGGCTTCCCTGTCAAAGTGGGAGCTCTGCCCCCATACTTGGACCCTAAGCCCCAGTGCTTCAGGTGCCCAGGAGAAAGCCACATAGTTAAGTATTGTCACAATGCCCAGAGGTTCATCAAGTTCTCAGTTGAGCAACTGCATGTAGCATTTGCACATTACCTGAATTCTGAGACAGAAGAGCAGCCTGCCCCCACTGGGAGGGAGGGAGGGAGGGATGGAGGGATGGGATCACCAACCAGGAGGCACCTGCCTTCACATTCAGTGCTCAGCAAACAGGACCACTTCCACTAACCCTTTTGCAGAGGTTAGCGGTTGCAGCAGAAATTTTTGAGATAGTCAACATGTTAGTGAAAATGTGGAGGTGCTCCACAATCTCTGCCTATAACCGTAACTACTGATGCCCTGTTGTTAATCAGACTTTGTCTTTGCACTGCCCTTGTGGTTATTTCTACACTAGTCTAGGACAATCATGCCTTGCAAACAGAGTTGTCTGTCAGTCACTGAGACTGAGCAATTCAATGATGTTTTTTTTTTATATATGTCTATAAATCAGTAACCGATGTAGCTGGTTATTTAGACAAACTGAAATTCCATAATTGAGTCCCTAGGATAGAAATGGGAAATAAAATGGGATAGAATGAATATTGACTGAAGTAATAAAAGCAGTTTCAAAGAAAATAGCACACCCATAGTCTGCAATAATAAAATAGTCATTACATGAAGGATGCTTTCCAGATGTTATGAAATATGCAGAGCTGACGTCACTATACATAAAACAGGTCAAAAGAGGACATGGAGAAATTATTGTCTACTGCTCTTCTTCATATATTTTTGAATTTCTTCAAAAATTTGTTGCTAAACACACATAAAATTTCTTACAAAAGTTTAGTTTCACAGTAAAAAGTCAGAAAAAGAAAACAACTCTAGAAACTCATAATTATTTTAGTGCGGAACATTAGCTGATCTTTGGATTAATAAGAAAGAATCACAGGAATTTCCTGTGGCTTTCAAAGGCATTCAGTAGTGTGAGCCACTTTCCAATGCTCTAGTTCTGACAGACTCAATACCCCAGCTTCATGAAGATGATCTAGTTTGAGCTTAATGGCCATTCACAGGGAGACCGGAAGCAGACTTGCCCAACAGAAATGGTGTACTGCATCTGCATTTAAAGAAATATGCACCCTAAAATTTGTAATGTAGCCCAGACCAGGTTCAAACAGAGACACAAAAGAGGCACAAAGGTCCTGAAGTTCCTGAAAGGGAACCATGTCTGAGACAACCTGAACCTCATCCTTGATAGCAAACCCATCCAGCAAGAAGAAATCCAGGCTGAAAATATTGTCAGCCGAGTGACTATTGACAACAAACAGCATAATGAGCTGTGTGATCTCCTTTTATTTTCCTGTAGTTCTGAACTGACCTATGAAGGGAATTTAGTAGTCACCATATGCAACCAACTTGCTGGAGGGCAGGACCAATGCTGCATTACTTAGACAAGCATATGTTGGGAGGTTCACCAGGGATACCATCACTCCTGTGTTTACTTTGAAATGAATGTCCTGTGGTGGTGGGAGGATTGCCCATGGGAACAATGGCCTGGAGTTCTTGCACGATCCCTTGATATAAATGTAGAGTGGTGTTTGACTGTCCTGATGCTTGACGGCAGGCAGTTTGAAGATGCCCATCCTTTCCACAGTGTGCACAGATATCTGCACAGTCTGCACTTTGGTGAGTCATGAAACAGTCAGGACAAGATTGGAAATCTTGCTGCTTACATCAACATGGTGTGACTGACGGCTTGAAAGCCACTGACACATCTGAAAGTGATAAATCACAATGCCAGTGTCAAGAAAAGGGCTTATGAGAATTCTGACCCCTTTGTGGTGGTTGAACCACTGCTACAATGGGGTAAGCCGTAAGGCATTCTTTTGCTGCCTGCATAATCTCAAAAAAGTGCACAATTTTCAAAATATTGTCCAAGGAAGCACTGTCCAGCTTGAAGGGCCAATTGAACCAGCACATCTTGTATCAAGGAATCCACATATAAGATTTTGCAAGAGGGACTTGTGCAAGTGAAATCACAACATTGACTCTTTCCTCGCAAATCCATCACCACCGAGTGATATGTCTGACCTGGTTGCTTGTGGTATTGATGGAACTCAAGGCATGAAGCCACCACATGGAATCATTGTGAATAATAGTTTGAGAGCAATGAACACATCTCCTCGAATATGATGTGCAACTGGATTTGAGAGGGGAGCCACATTCTTTAGTAAGAAAAATGACTCCAGGGAATGGAAATGAGGGTGGGTGGGACTCCACCTGGGGCACTATCACAATCTGAATGAATTTTGACCCCTGACCCTGCAAGTGTTCTGACAATAGCTTAATTCCCTGATGCAACAAGTCGGTTTGCAGCTGCAACTGCTGTTGGAACTGCTGTTGCAATTGCTGCTGCAGGAGCAGCTGTTGCTGTTGCTATTGCATGAGTTGCACAAATTTTGCACTCATAAGACACTGGTAACCTTTTTGCCATATTACAGTAACCAGAGCCAGACACAACCAGGAGACACTGGCCAACAAGCTGAGGATGTCGACAGTGAGTCACAAAAAACCACGGAAAGACAACAACAGTGATTGACAGACAATGAAGACAAAACAAGAGAATGAAAAGTCCCGAGAGTGAACTAAATCGATAGCCTAGATGTAGCCATACTAATCAGGTTCAGATTCCTGTGCTGCTAGCTTTATAGAGCAGCTGTGAGACCAACAGTCTAGTGTGCAGGGCGTGGCCCACATTTAGCACTGAGGTGGCAACAGGAGTGCTCACAAATATTAGGAACACCACCTAGCGGCTGTCTTCTAGGTCCATGTGATCTGATGGGTTTTCAAACTCATCAGGCAGGGATACCAGAGCCCACTCTGTCTTTTTGATATACATTCTAATTGTAATTTAGGATCTGAATGCTGTTAACATCTGGTTTAGCCAGGTTTCTGTCCCTAACACTATGTGAGTATTGTTGGTTGGTTGGTTGTTTTGGGGAAGGAGACCAGACAGCGAGGTCATCGGTCTCATCGAATTAGGGAAGGACGGGGAAGGAAGTCGGCCGTGCCCTTTGAAAGGAACCATCCCGGCATTTGCCTGGAGCGATTTAGGGAAATCACGGAAAACCTAAATCAGGATGGCCGGACGCGGGATTGAACCGTCGTCCTCCCGAATGCGAGTCCAGTGTCTAACCACTGCGCCACGTCGCTCGGTTGAGTATTGTTAGCATTTATGTCTACATCTACATACATACTCTGCAAACAACTTTATGTTGCATGGCAGAGGTTACCATGTACCAATATTAATCATTTCATTTCCTATTCCACTTGCAAATGGACCAAAGGAAAAATAACTATCTATAAGCCTCCATATGAGCCCTAATTTCTCTTATCTCGTTTTGACAATCCTTCCACAAAATGTAAATTGGCCACGGCAGGTCATTGTGCTGTCAGCTGCAAATGCCTGTCCTTGAAACTTTCTTAACAGTATTTTGTGAAAACAACATTCTCTCCCCTCCAGAGATTCCCATTTGAGTTCAGGATGGCTCTCCATAACATTTATGTGTTGACTGAACCTGTTAGTAACTAATCTAGTAGCACACTTCCAAATTGCCCCAATGTTTTTCTTTAATCCAACCTGTTGGGGTCCAAAACTCTTGATCAGTACTCAAGAGACTAGTTCCATGATCATTCTATAGATGTTCCTTCAATGGAATAATGAAATAGTAATTTTTTTTTCGATTTGCCACGATGAAGGCTACTTTCTTTAATTAATGGTTATACCATTCTTCCAAATCTGAAATCAGAATGCATGTTATCAGGCTTGTGGAGGACTTTCACTATCCTAAAAAGCCTATATGTGCACACCACATGTTCTCTGATAACCTAACTTCCTGCACGTAGTGCATGCCTGAGCTATTAAAGAGGATCCTACAATTCTCCACCCATTAGAGGGGGTTGAGAAATCTCCATCAAACATTGTCATATAATTGTCTGAATCTCTGTTTTAAGCCTTTCACTTGACTCCAAACCAAAACAGCCACACACCAGTAGGAACCAAAGATAGTCTCTGAAACCAGGTTGCAGGCATCATCCCTGCTGACATGAGTGATGATTTGCAGCTGGATGCACTGAGTGTGCTCAGTCGTTGCTGGCAAAGCCTCCTTCACATTTCAGATGTGATTCCCAGCAAGGAGACAGAGTGAATACTGGCCTTCTTTCCGACCTGCCAGCTATTTCTCTGCTGAGCTCCATCACCCACCGAACACTGGTGCTCCCAATGACAAGCATCCATTATACTGTTTCTAACTCCATGTGACATATTTGGGAGGACGTAGTTATGCTCCATCCTCTGGACCCAGTGATGGTGCACCACCCAGTATATTTAGTATCTGACTTGGAAACTAGTGCTGCTGCCATTGACAAACCCATCATTGATAGCTAACTGCAACAGATCACATGG
This sequence comes from Schistocerca nitens, assembly GCF_023898315.1. Lineage (NCBI taxonomy): Eukaryota > Metazoa > Arthropoda > Insecta > Orthoptera > Acrididae > Schistocerca > Schistocerca nitens. The sequence goes on from NC_064616.1 coordinate 561,810,987, forward strand.
GCTGTTGAGGTCCATGGCTGCCCCATCACTACACTATTTCGACAGCTCTGTTCTGTATGACAGTGCATAGATTACTCCTCTTGCCTATAGTTGTGGCCACTTGTGCCTCATTATTAACTGGGATTTGTTTTTGGACTGCTCATGATTGTTTGAACTGCCATGACTCTGATATGGACTCACCTGCAGAGTTCATTTGAAACAAGTTATTTATGTGTGTGATGTCTATTAACCATGATAATGCTTTGGACACATACTTAGCCATCTACAAGGTTAATTCCAAAATTTCTACTATGCGCAAATGTAAATAGTATAAATCCTGTCCTGCCAACAAATTTTTAGTTGCTCACCTACAACAACAACAACAACAACATCTGGTAATCCATTTTTTGTTTATCCATTTCTTGTTTTAAACAGTGGGTAAAATTGTATTGCACTTGTATACTTGATATGTACTTTTGTTAAGATGAAAAACTGTTTCTAGTTTTTTCTTGATTTAGTTTCTCCTATACAATGGATATCAAAATGGATATCATTTTCTTGTAAAATCCATCATCTTAAAATTCAAATTCAGTTCTGAAAATTTTCACACTCTGTGAGACTGTAGAAAAGAATGTCATTTACAAACAGAATTATGCCACAGTATTTCTCATAAAGATGATATGGCAGCATAAAATGAACAATTGAAAGCAGTTCATTTACTCTGGTGCATGTCACCAGAGTAGTAGATGTTTCTACATAGAGGATGTATAATGTCTTTCTTATTGTGTAACTTCCTTGATAATACGATATCCATATGAATACCCATGACAATATGTACAAAACAGAATGAAACAAAAAACTGGAAAGAATTTATCACTTTGAGGAAAGTACATATTAAGCCTACAACTTCAACATTATTTAACCTACTGTCTAAAACTGGAAATGAATTACCAGACTCTTGGTGCTTATTACATTTTGTAGCATACACATTTTCTTCACTACTAGAATTTCTACTCATCCACTGACTGTTTTTATAAAAGTAATATTTTAGGCCAATTAAATATTTCAGTTTAAGCTGTAGTTTCTTAACAGAGCTCTGTGTTTTACATTATCTATGGCACTACTTTAATACCACAGGTGTACAAAGTTGCTATTCCTTCTTATCTGTAAAATGCATTCTTATAAGCTATAACTACAGTCATGAGCATCTGATAGTGTACCTGCTGCTAGAATAAGAGCAGACGTATGGACACGTTGACCGATCTTGCGAAGCCCTTCTGGTCCATGGTACACAGCATACATTGCAGCCATATTGGCCAGCAGAGCCTGAGCTGTACAAATGTTACTAGTTGCCTTATCTCGACGGATGTGCTGCTCTCGAGTCTGCAAAGCCAATCGATAGGCATCATGACCTCCAGCATCTCTGAAAAACCATCTCAGATGCAGTAGAGTCCCTGATGTTTAAAAGAATGACATACTAAGCAAAATAATAGAGCTCATTACAATTTTAACATTAATTTTTAGCTGTCAGTTTAAATTCATGACTTTTCTGTAAATAAGTCTCTTCTTTTCTTATTGTGCCTTCAACAATATTTCATGATAAAAATATTTTATGATAACACTGTTTTTATGCAGTAAGATAACTAAATCTGTAATGCTGATAGAACAGTTTGTTCCCATCTATTAGTGCTCTATTTATCATGTGCTGTTTAATGATTTTTTCAGAATGAAATTACTCATCTTCAAAATCTGTTGTAATAAGCTTATTCCTTTTATTATATAAATGTGTCTGAAATGTGTCTGCTGTGTTCATTTCAAACAATTTCACACATTTTAGCATTATCATTCACTGTGTTTCATACATAGTTTCACTAGATGGAGAGCATTCGACAAAGTTCAGCTGTAGTATGCTGTTGGCATCTGTATTTCTCTACAGCACATTTCTTGGTTTGTGTTATTCTTCTAACTCTAGGAGAGCTTATTTAATTTATTTTTATAACTACAACTTTAGTTCAACCCACTGATTTCATTTTCTGTAAGTGTCAAATAACTGCAATGCAACTTTCTTAGTTATTCTGTTTTTTACTTTAATTTATTTCTAACTGTGTTCAGTTGAGGGATATAAACATAGAAGAGAAAGCATACCAAATAAAATAAGCAAGATGTAGAAGAATCTAGAAAATGAAGTAATCATAGACTTGAATGTGGGAAATGACAATGAGGTGAGAGGAGACAACCACCGACTCCGAAGTTTGTCATGGTTCATATTTGTTTCTGGGTTTATATTCCACTACAATTTTTCTATCATCATGTTAAATGGCAGTATAATTAATAGTAATGATTACAGTAAACCAGAATAGAAGTGCTATAGTATTTATTGAGTTGAATGAATATATTCTGAAACTTGTGAGAAGCAGTCAGGAATTATAATGGAAAAATCATATAACCATGACAGACAGACAAGACAGAACTGAGAATTAGAGGGAAACATTCCACGTGGGAAAAATATATCTAAAAAGAAAGATGATGCAACTTACCAAACGAAAGTGCTGGCATGTTGATAGACACACAAACAAGCACAAACATACACACAAAATTCAAGCTTTTACAACCAACGGATGCTTCATCAGGAAAGAGGGAAGGAGAGGGAAAGACGAAAGGATGTGGGTTTTAAGGGAGAGGGTAAGGAGTCATTCCAATCCCGGGAGCGGAAAGACTTACCTTAGGGGGAAAAAAAGAAAAAAAGGGACAGGTATACACATTTGTAAAGGCCGATGTCTGCTTGTGTCTGTGTACGTGCGGATGGATATATATGTGTGTGTGTGTGGGAGGGGGGGGGGGGGGCGCACGCGAGTGTATACCTGTCCCTTTCTTTCTTTTTTCCCCCTAAGGGAAGTCTTTCCACTCCCGGGATTGGACTCCTTACCCTCTCCCTTAAAACCCACATCCTTTCGTCTTTCCCTCTCCTTCCCTCTTTCCTGATGAACCAACCGTTGGTACAGTTTTATTGATGACATCTTCATGATCTGGACTCACAGTGAAGAAGAACTCCAGAATTTCCTCTCCAACCTCAATTCCTTTGGTTCCATCAGATTCACTTGGTCCTACTCCAAATTCCATGCCACTTTCCTTGACATTGACCTCCATCTGTCCAATGGCCAGCTTCACACGTCCGTCCACATCAAACCCACCAACAAGCAACAGTACCTCCATTATGACAGCTGCCACCCATTCCACATCAAACGGTCCCTTCCCTACAGCCTAGGTCTTCATGGCAAACGAATCTGCTCCAGTCTGGAATCCCTGAACCATTACACCAACAACCTGACAACAGCTTTCGCATCCCGCAACTACCCTCCCAACCTGGTACAGAAGCAAATAACCAGAGCCACTTCCTCATCCCCTCAAACCCAGAACCTCCCACAGAAGAACCACAAAAGTGCCCCACTTGTGACAGGATACTTTCCGGGACTGGACCTGACTCTGAATGTGGCTCTCCAGCAGGGATACAACTTCCTCAAATCCTGCCCTGAAATGAGGTCCATCCTTCATGAAATCCTCCCCACTCCACCAAGAGTGTCTTTCCGCCGTCCACCTACTCTTCGTAACCTGTTAGTTCATCCCTATGAAATCCCCAAACCACGTTCCCTACCCTCTGGCTCCTACCCTTGTAACCGCCCCCGGTGTAAAACCTGTCCCATGCACCCTCCCACCATCACCTACTCCAGTCCTCTAACCCAGAAGGTTTTCACGATCAAAGGCAGAGCCACGTGCGAAAGCACCCACGTGATTTACCAACTGACTTGCCTACACTGTGATGCATTCTATGTGGGAATGACCAGCAACAAACTGTCCATTTGCACGAATGGACACAGGCAGACAGTGTTTGTTGGTAATGAGGATCACCCTGCGGCTAAACATGCCTTGGTGCACGGCCAGCACATCTTGGCACAGTGTTACACCATCCGGGTTATCTGGATACTTCCCACTAACACCAACATATCCAAACTCCGGAGATGGGAACTTGCTCTTCAATATATCCTCTCTTCCCGTTACCCACCAGGCCTCAATCTCCGCTAATTTCAAGTTGCCGCCACTCATACCTCACCTGTCATTCAACAACATCTTTGCCTCTGCACTTCCACCTCGACTGACATCTCTGCCCAAACTCTTTGTCTTTGAATATGTCTGCTTGTGTCTGTGTATGTGCGGATGGACATGTGTGTGTGTGCGCGAGTGTATACCCCTTCTTTCCCCCTAAGGTAAGTCTTTCTGCTCCCTGGATTGGAATGACTCCTTACCCTCTCCCTTAAAACCCACATCCTTTCGTCTTTCCCTCTCCTTCCCTCTTTCCTGGTGAGGCAACAGTTTGTTGCGAAAGCTTGAATTTCATGTGTATGTTTGTGTGTCTATCGACCTGCCAGCACTTTCTTTCGGTAAGTCACATCATCTGTGTTTTTAGATATATTTTTCCAACGTGGAATGTTTCCCTCTATATTTTTCCCACGTGGAATGTTTCCCTCTATATATATAGAGGGAAACATTCCACGTGGGAAAAATATATCTAAAAACAAAGATGATGTGACTTACCAAACGAAAGTGCTGGCAGGTTGATAGACACACAAACAAACACAAACATACACACAAAATTCAAGCTTTCGCAACAAACTGTTGCCTCCTCAGGAAAGAGGGAAGGAGAGGGAAAGACGAAAGGATGTGGGTTTTAAGGGAGAGGGTAAGGGAGTCATTCCAATCCCGGGAGCGGAAAGACTTACCTTAGGGGGAAAGCAGACATATTTAAATATGTCTGCTTGTGTTTGTATATGTGTGGATGGATATGTGTGTGTGTGCGCGAGTGTATACCCGTCCATTTTTCCCCCTAAGGTAAGTCTTTCCGCTCCCGGGATTGGAATGACTCCTTACCCTTTCCCTTAAAACCCACATCCTTTCGTCTTTCCCTCTCCTTCCCTCTTTCCTGATGAGGCAACAGTTTGTTGCGAAAGCTTGAATTTTGTGTGTATGTTTGTGTTTGTTTGTGTGTCTATCGACCTGCCAGCGCTTTCGTTTGGTAAGTCACATCATCTATACACAATGGGTATTAATTACCATTTTGTCCAGTGACTTATAAATGTTGAGATGGTTTTTCACACAATTTCATGAAAATATGTCTTGTAGACAGTTTAGAAACAAAGAATAACATCTATGCATATCAATTGATTATGATACATGTAGAATAATACAATGACTTTGAGAGAAAGGAATCTTCAGAACTGCTATATCGAAGTCTGGCAAAGTGCTTACAGTTCATTAAAATCATTATCTTTAGACCTGCAGGTTTTTATGTCACTTAACTGAGATGAAGGAGTACACATAAATGAATCTTATCTGAGCAATGTTTGATTTATAGATTACAATTATATTTGCTTTGACTGAAAAATGAATAAACACAGGAGAGTAAGGACAGAGCTTAAAATTATACATAATTTTAGCCTTATCAATGTTAACTGGTTTGATAACAGGGTTAGAGAGATTAACATCCACATTATTGAACCAGACAGCAAATTCATCTACTTGGAACAGCTCAATTTGATGAGTGGGTATACACCAAAGAGAAAAACAGAAAATTAAAATGGTCTCAATTCATTCAGGAAATAGAATTCCACATTTAGAAGTAAATTTAAAATGTACTTTTACTTAAACGAGTGACTGCTTTATATTTTGGCAGTGACATCAATAGATGGGATACATGAAACAAAGTCACCGGAAAGTTTCTATATTTGTCTATGGCCCTTGAGTCTGTAAATCATTCAGTACTATTTTTGCAAATTAGAAATGTGTGATGTGAAAGGAGTAGCAATAGATTTCTAAAGTATAATCTGTAATATAACACATTGTGCCAAACTATATCACAAATATGAATGGCAGTGGAATCGTCATACAAAATTGTTAGTTGTGGCATCCTGCAAGGACGAATTCTTAGGCCATTTTTTTTTCTTGTATATATTAATAATTTAACATAACCCCAAAACTCAGTGTTCCTAATCTAATACCATTTATTAATTAGAGGTGGACTGCAAAGTCAAATATCCAAAACAACAGTGACAACTTTAATGTGCGATTGCAGAAAATCTTTGATTAATTCACATCATAATAAAAATAAGACAAATTATAATATACCTCAAGTGGGAAAAAATGTCAATAAAAGGTGAAAAATCAGATAAGCATCAATCTCTAGACACTGTTGTACGTGAGCATCTTAGGTAAAAAGAGATGTCAGCTACATTTGTAAAAATATCAGCTGCAGCATTTACATGTTGAAACATCCCACAACCATAACAATTCCTCCTGTTTTGAAACAAATCTACTCTGGATTAATCTGTTCACATCTGCAATATTGGGTCAAGATTTGGAATGGAGCACCTGCGTTCTAGATGAATAAGATCTTCAGACTTGATAAGAAAGCAGTTATAACAACAGCCAACACAATAATCCTGCACAGATTATCTAACTAATTATAATTTACTAACTGTGCTGTACATACATTCTTAAAATAGTTATGTTCATAAAAGAGAATGTATAACATAGTAAAATGTACACAATCATCATTATATGATGCTTAATAATAAAAGAACTACAGATTACAATCCAGCTGCTGTTGCAAACTATATATAAAGCTGTCAAATGATATGAAGCAACTTCATGGAAATATATTGAGAACAAATTAAAACAGTAAATAATTAAAATAATTAAGTGAGGGGTGGGCATAAAATGATAAATGGATCCTTCTATCACCCACTAGACTCATCTCCTGATGTAACCAAAAGCTTCTGAGGAAACCGCAGTTGATTTGTATGTAAGTTCCCCAGCCATACTGTAGTCATTGGTGCAGGCTTTAATCATCCAACAATTAGTTGAGAAAATTACAATTTTGTTAGTAGTGTGCGTGACAATGCATCCTGTGAAACTTTACTAAATACCATGATGCATTGGTGGCAACAATGATTACCAAAGTACAAAACACATCTGAAACAAGCAGAAAGATGTATATGTTGAGTAAACTAGACAAAAAACCAGTAATGTCTTATCTCAATGAGGAACTTGAAACTTTCAGGATAGGTCAGGAGCATGTAGAAGAACTCTGACTCAGGTTTAAAAGAATAGTTTACCATGCACTGGATAGATATGTACCCAGTAGAACAGTTCATAATGGGAGGGAACCTCCATGGCATACAGTCACTGTAAAGAAACTTCTAAAGAGAGAGAGATTACTGTATAATAGGTGAAAAACAAAGTGCAGCGCTATAGATAGAGAGATGCTGAATGAAACGTGTTTGGCTGTCAGGAGAGCAATATGTGATGCCTTCAATGACTACTGTAGGAGAATATTGTCAAATGACATTTCACAAAATCCAAAGAAATTCTGGTCACACGTAAAGGCTGCTAGTGACACCAAAGTTGATGTCCAGTACCTTGCGAATGAGACATGAACTAAAATTGCGAGTAGCAAAGCAAAATCTGAAATTCTGAATTCCATTTACGAATGTTCCTTTACAAAGGAAAACCCAAGAGAAATGCCCCAATTTAATCCTTGCATCACTGAGAAGGTGAATGAAATAAGTACAGTATTAGCATCAGTGGTGTTGAAAAACAGCTGAAATTGTTATAATCGAACAAAGCTCCAGGCCACCAATGGAAATTCTATATTGAATTTGCAGCTGAGTTAGCCCCTCTTCTCACTATAGTCTATCATAGATCCTCTAACAAAACTCTGTTCCCAGTTCTTGGAAAAGGCACAGGTCACACCTGTATACAAGAAGGGTAGTAGAAGTGATCCACAAAACTACCATCCAATAGCCTTGGTATTGATTTGTTGTAGAATATTAGAACCTATTCTGAGCTCAAACATAATGAGATATCATGAACAGAATGACCTCCTCAGTCAAAACCAGCATGGTTAAAAAAAAAAAAAAAATCTATCATATGAAACTCAACTCGCACTTTTCTCACATGACATAATGGAAGCTTTGGATCAAAGCAACCAGGTAGATGCAGTGTTTCTTGATTTCCAAAAAGCATGGATTCAGTACCACACCTATGCTTATTGTCAAAAGTACAATCATATGGGGTATCAAGTTAAATTTGTGACTGGATTGAGGACTTTTTATTAGGGAGGACACAGCATGTTATCTCGGATAGAAAGTTGTCATCATCAGATGTAGAAGTAACTTTGGGTGGACCCGAGGGAAGTGTGTTGGGACCATTGTTGTTCATGTTGTATGTTAATGACCTTCAGACAGTATTAATAACAAAATCAGGCTTTTTGCAGATGATGCAGTTATTGATAATGAAGTACCATCTGAGGGAAGCTGCATAAATACTCAGTCAGATCTTGTTAAGATTTCAACATGTTGCAGAGATTGGCAACTTGCTCTAAATGTTCAGACATGAAAAACTGCTCTTCACAAAATGAAAAAAACATGGTATCTTATGTTCGTAATTCCAATGTGTCACAGTGGGAATCGGACAATTAATACAATTACCTGGTGTATCACTTCATAGGGATATCAAATTGAATGATCATATAGTTTCAGTCATGTGTAAAGCAGGTAGTATACTTAAGTTTATTGGTAGAATACTTAAGAAGTGCAATCAGTCTACTAAAGAGATTGCTTAAAAATCACTTGTGCGACCCATCCTAGAGTATTGCTGAAGTGTGTGGGATGCATACCTGATAGGACTAACAGGGGATATTGAACATATACAGAGAAGGACAGCACAGATGGTCACAGATTTGTCTGATCCATGAGAGAGTGTCACAGAGTTACTGAATGAACTGAAATGGCAGACTCTTGAAGACAGACAAACTATCCAGAGAAAGTCTATTAACAAAGTGTCAAGAACTGGCTTTAAATGATTTCTCTAGGGATGTACTACTATATATATAACTCAGGCAGAGATCATGAGGATAAGATTAGAATAAACATTGCATGCACAGATGCATTCAAACAGTCATTCTTCCCATGCTCCACACATGAATGGAACAGGAAGATACCCTAATAATTGGTACAATGCACCTCATTGTGGTATGTCAAGTATAGATATAGATGTAAACTACATTTACATTCACTTAAATATTTCTGAACTCTATTATTTATGGTACTAATGTTTGTCTGCATACAGCTTACAGTTGCAAAATTTTAGTGGTAGTAAAATCATCATATGCATTGTATGGTTTTATTAATGTGACTATATGAAAGTGACTATGTCCAAGAAAAACTACAGTTGTGGGTACCATAACAGCTGTGATGAAATTCTTCTTCTGGAAACATGCCCCAGGCTATGTGATGTTTCCACATTATCCTTCCTTTCAGGAGTTTTAGTCTTGCAAGTTGGTGCTGGCAACCAGAGCCAGGCTAGCCTAGGTCCAGTCACAGCTCTCAAGAAAAACTTAATTACTTCAAATTATGAATAAAAATTTGCCTTGAAATATCTATTTTCCATAGGGTCTGCCTGCCCACTTTGTACACCCGGTAAATATGTAGGTTCAAGAGATCAGAACTCATGAACCCCAATGTCCTCATTCGCAAATGATTCACCATACAAAAATAAAATGCTCAAATAATGTCTTGTGCTATCTTCATGACTTGTATAGCTTGTTTTTTTTTTTATCAGAAACCTGTGAAATGGAGTTAAAAGTCAGTCAACAGCCTCAGTGAAGCTCAGCAGAGTGAGCTGTTTTTCCAGTCATGAATGGGACAATTTGCCTGTGTACACAGCTCCATCTGTCAACATTCCTCAAAGTGTCATTTTAAGATCCAACCATTTGTGCCTTCTTGGGGCAAGAAGGCTTGTCAAGATGACAAGTTGCCCACCAAAGCATTTTACATCATAGAGACATCATTCAAACATTGAAGTGTTATTGTGTAACACAATTTATTAAATCTAGTAACCACCATCACTATGATCATGATTTCATCATAGTGATGATAGGGGAGTATTTTTGCTAGAAAGAGCAAATAACCTGGTGTTAGCTTCCCACTTAGACAACAAATGGACACCATTTACTTCCAGTATGATGGATTCAGAGGAGTTCTGAGCAAAGATTAAACATATTGTAAATAGTGCTCTGAAGAAGTATGTGTTGAGTACATATATTAGAGACTACAAAGACCCACAGTGATTTAATAACAAAATTCTGATAACACTGAGGAAACAAAGGTTATTATGCTCTTCAGTTCAAAAGAGAATGCACAAATGATGATAGGCAAAGGTTTGTAGATATACACGCATCTATTAAAAGATCAATGCATGGCATACAACAACTACCACCATCATCATACCTTAGTAAGAAATCTTGCCGGGAACCCAAGAAAATTCTGGTCCTACGTAAAATTGCTAAGCGGTCAAAGACTTCTATCCAGTCACTTGTTGTCTAATCTGGTGTGGCAAAAGATGACAGCAAAAGGAAAGGTGAAGTTTTAAATTTTGCATTTAGGAAATCATTCATGCAGGAGGATCATACACTAATACCGTCACTTGAAAATCGCACAGACTCCCGTGTTGAGGACATCTTAATAGGTGTCCCCGGTGTAGAGAAGCAACTGAAAAAATTGAAAACAAATCACCAGATGTGAGTGGACTCCCAATTTGATTTTACAAAGAGTATTCTATGGCACTGCTCCCTTACTGAGCTTGCATTTATTGTGAATCTCTCACCCAGTGCAAAGTTCCAAGTGACTTAAATAAAGTGTAGGTAACTCCTGTGTCCAAGCAGGGTAAAAGAATAGGCCTGCAATATTACAGACCAATATCCTTAACATCAGTTTGCTGCAGATTCTTTAACATACAGTATTCTCAGTTCAAATATAATAAATTTTCTTGAGATGAAAAAGTTTTCGTCCACAGATCAGCATGGATTTAGAATGCATCGCCCATGCAAAACTTAGCTTGCCCTTTCCTCACATTTGGGTGGACAACAGTTCAATCCTATGTCCAGCCATCCTGATTTAGGTTTTCCATGATTTCCTTAAATCGCTCCAGGCAAATGCCGGGATGGTTCCTTTGAAAGGGCACGGCCGACTTCCTTCCCCATCCTTCCCTAATCCGATGAGACCGATGACCTCGCTGCCTGGTCTCCTTCCCCAAACAACCCAACCCCCTTTCCTCACATGGTATCCTATAAACTGTGGATAATGAGCAACAAGTAGATTCCATATTGCCAGATTTCCAAAAAGCACTGGACACAGAACCCCCACTGCAGCCTGGTAACAAATGTACAAGCATACGGAATAAGTTGCCAGATAGATCAGTGGATCAATGACTTCTTAAGTAAAACCCAGTACATTTTCCTTGATGACAAGTGTCATCAGAGACAAGCCTCTGAACTGGAGTGCCCCAGGAATGTGTGATAGAATCACTATTATTCTCTATATACATAAATGATCTGACAGACAGGGTGAGCAGCAATCTGCGGATGTTTGTTGATGGTACTGTGGTGTACAGGAAGGTGTCATCATTGAGTGACTGTAAGAGGATACAAGATGACTTACACAAAATTTATAGCTGGTGTGGTGAATAGCAGCTACCTCTAAATGTAGAAAAATTAAAGTTAATGCAGATGGGTAGGAAAAACAATCCCTTAATGGACATGTACAGTATTAGTAATGTGCTTCTTAACACAGTCACATAAATTAAATATCTAGGCAGAACACGTCAAAGCAATATGAAATGGAACAAGCATTGAAGGATAGTAGTAGGGAAGGTAAATGAATGGTCAACTTCAGTATATTGGGAGAATTTTCAGGAGAGTGTGGATCATCTGTAAAGGAGACTGTGTATACAACACTAGTGCAACCCATTCTTGAGTACTGCTGGAGTTTTTGGGATCCTCACCAGCCCAGATTAAAGGGAGAATGAAAGCAATTTTGAGGCAGGCAGCTAGATCTGTTACTGGAAGGTTTGACTGACACAAGTATTATGGAAATGCTTTGGAAACTCAGATGGGAATCCCTGGATGGTAGGGAACATTCTTGTTGAGAAATGCCATTGAGAAAATTTAGAGAACTGTCATTTGAGGCTGACTGCAGAATGATTCTACTGCCAGAAATGTATGGTTTGCATAATGACCACTAAGCTAAGATAAAAGAAATTAGGATTGTACAGAGGATATAGGCAGTTTTTCTTCCCTTGCTCTATATGCAAGTGAAAGAGGAAAGGAAATGACCAGTAGTGGTACAAGGTACCTTCTGCCAAGCACTATTGCCAAGTATGTATGAGATGTAGAAAAGATTGATGATCTGCCTGTTAGTGGTAGCCAGTAGACAACACCATCAGCTGATGAAAGCAATCTACAAATTATGGCTCATATACTCCCTCCTCCCCCCCCCCCCCCTCCAAAATAAGTAAGTAAGTAAGTAAGTAAGTAATTAAGCAAGTAAATAAATAAATAGATAAATAAATAAAAGGTGGAAGGGCTGTTGAAAGACACTGTACATAACTACCTTCACAGAGTCAGTTTGGACCCTAGGCATCCATTATGAAGAACAGTACAAACACCCAGCACCATTCTGTATGAAGATGGTGGGCAAGGGAACAACTAGAATGATGGAACCTGGACTAATGGTGTCTTGTTCTCTTCACTAACAAATGTAAAATCTGTCTGTAGAGGCAGGCTGGTTAGTCTGGGTTTGTGCCTATATTATGTATGGATGTTGGATGAATCATCACTGTCATGGCTACTCTGGTAATTGTGGACAGGGCCTCAAACGTATTGTTCAGCCTTATACTCAACATTTTGATGCTAGGTTTGTCTTGAAAGGCATCAATACATTAGCACACTATGCCCTCATTGTAAAAACCTTCTTTCAGGGAGCAGGAATTAACCAAATGCAATGACTTGTGGTATCTGCTGCTATGAGCAAAACTGAGCATGTTTGGGGCCAATTAAAACTTTTATTAACTTGTTGCATTGACCCTCCTCACACACTGAATGACCTCAGGAGGGCTATCACAAAGAAGGGGGAAATCTTGGGCAGAAAAATTTTGAGCACCTTATGGACAGTAACCAAGGAGGATTCAAGCATACCACACTATAGGGGGTTGAGCAACATAGTATTGCATGTTATGCTGCAGCAACTGCTGATTTCAGAGATGTGGAAAGATGTGCACTGTCAAACACACTGTCTTTCTTTAGCTTTTCTTCAGCAACTGCTGATTTCAGAGATGTGGAAAGATGTGCACTGTCAAACACACTGTCTTTCTTTAGCTTTTCTTCTTTTATTTCACAGTAAAGCTATTTTTTTCATTTAATAAGGCCTTTCCATTTATTCTTTATGCCCTTTGAATCTGAGCTCAACATTTGTGCAAATATGCATGTGGTGAAAGACATCTTTTACAGTTTAGGTTGTGCTACTGATTATTTCTCAGGTTAAGTTAATAATGTCACTTTGTGAGATGCATTCAGCCAATACCTTTGCCCATTTTTGTTACTTGATTTAATTTAGTGCTTGGTGTCATAGTAGTGATCAGTTAATTTTAATCCTTTGTTAAAGTGGGTTCAGAAGTCTAAGCTCAAAAATTTCTATATGCTCACATACTTACTGACTTACTGATGTAAACACTTATTGATTTACTGATGCTTTGTTTGCGTATGAAAGTGGGAGATCTATGTATTTTCAAGGTAACTGAAGTATGTCACACAACTAAACATCACTTGAGGACTGACACTGTTGAAACAATGGATACATGTGATATGAGTAGGTTGGTCATAAATGACAGTAATTAGGCAATTATGTCCCAGATAACAAGTTGAATGAAAGCACTAGCCACATGCTTGGGCCAGCTTGTATCAGTTATTCTGTTTGGATTGTGAGTAATGTTTCTTCAAGATTCAGACATGTATACAGGGGACACCAACAATATTTAGTCAATGGTGGTCCTTACAAAACTATAAGGAAGGGAAGGAAATAGATCCAATGTGGAAACAATGTATTTGCAATAGATGTTAGTCTAGCAAATTATACGGAGTTTGGTGGACAGGAGTGCTACATATACGCACATACGTATACCATCAACAGTAAGAACCAGTTCAAAAGAAAGTGAAACATTCAGTAATATATGTTCAAATGTAACTGTCATATTCATTCAGTAAACATAAGAAAGTCCCATTTCTCCCTCTAGAACTCCTCTCAGAAATTGAAAAGTGCAAGAAACCTACTGAATATATTGTGCCATTATCCTCTTGCACTGATCTAATTTATCATATTAGTCATATGCATACAACTGCATGTATTTGTTAATCTGAAGAACATATTCCTACTCTTCCTTTACTCATCTGTAATTGAGCATAGAAAGCATAATTGCATAAGTCACCGATTCTCTGTTAAAGTTCCAAACTGTTTCTTGTTGTTCTATAGCATAGCACTATAGATAAAGAGATGCTGAATGGAACACATTTGGCTGTCAACAGGACAATGTGTGAAGTCTTTCTTGACTATGAAAGCAGAATCTTATCAAAAGAGCTCTCAAGAAAACCTAAAGAAAAGCTGGTCTATGGCACCAAAGTATAATATAACAGATCAGGATGAACTACTGAAAAATATGATACAGCTGTAGTAAAAAAGCTGATCAAACATGTAATATGTATGTCAAAACTTGTTATTGCAACTTTTCTTTTCCACTCACTGTGGTTATTGATTCATTATGTAATATGCAAGTATAATTAATTTCGTCATTGCCTAATTTTGTAGAATTATTGTTTGTTTGCCATATAAACATTGTGATATTTTCATAATTCCTAATAGAAGTAAGAAACTAACTGAATCCATACAATATGAAGTTATGCCACAAATGTTATCAATGTAATTTGAAAAATAATTATATTTCTAACTGAACTTTGATATTTCTGACTGTTAAAAACACATGTGTTACAGATCTGAAGCTAAAAAGATGTATATTTCTTAAATCTAACTAGAAAATTCTGTCTGCATATTTTTATTACATAGATCATGGTGTGTTCCAATAATATGGTAATTATTTTTTGTAACTGAAATTTATTTAAATTCTATTGTTAATAATAGGTTAACTGGTAAAAAGTTTATTTACACTTAGGTAGCTGTACCCAGCAAACTAGCAGTTCACAGTCCCTCAATTCACACTATGAGCAGTAAAGTTGTACAAAATTGTGCTCATCCACATATGCTAAAATTGTCTTGGTTCTGTGTAAATTTTGTAAAGAATCTTTAAAGATTATTAAGTGAAGCATCTAATCATATTTCTTTCATACATGTTGTTATTTTGGAGTACCATAAAAGTCCAACTAACCCAGGATTTGGATATTACAACAGGCAGATGCTGTTGTCAATAAATGGATATACCAGCTAAGCAATTCAAAAACAGCTGTTTCATTCCAATGCCACAATATTTTGCAAGTGCATCTCACATCAAAATTTTGCGGAAGTAACACAATTATAATGGACATTTTATCCGTATTAATGGCACGAAAGTGTTACACCAGATACACACGGACAACACAGGAATTGAAATTGATGCTAGCAAAGCAAAAGCTAAAATGTTGAATTCCATTTTATAATGTTACTTTAATAGAGTGGAAACAGAAGTATTGTTCCAATTTACTACTTGCATAATGGGAAAGGTGATGACACAAATAATAAAGCCAGTGGCATTGAGAAACAGCTAAAATGAAACAAGGCTTCAATCAGATTCTATATAGAACTAACAGCTAAGTAAGCTCTCATTTTAACCATAATGTACCATAGATCCCCAAAGAGAAACCTATGTCCAGTTGCTTGAAGAAACCACAGGTAACACCAATAAACTGGAAGGGTAGCAGAAGTGATCCACAAAACTACTTTCCTGTCTCACTGACGTCCATCTATTGTCTGATCATGGAACACATCATGGGCTCAAACATAATGGGGTATCTTGAACAGTACAGTCTCTTCCATGCCAACCACATAGAATCAGAAAATTCTGATAATGCAAAACACAATTTGTGCTTGTTTCACCAACTCCTGAAGGCAATGTATCAAGGCATTCAAAATAGGACTAACAGGGGATCATGTATATACAAAGAAAGGTAGTATAAATGGTCACAGGTTGGTCTGACTCACAGAGGAGTGTAACAGAGATATTGAAAACCTGAAGTGCCAGATACTTTAAGATATATGGCATTTAACCTGTGAAAGCCTATTAAAAAGTTTGGAGAACCAATATTGAGAGAAGAATTCGAGATATTCTTCATGCCTCAGCAAATCAGTCCTGTAGGCACCAAGAACACAAGACTAGACTAACTGCATCAGCTGCAGAGGCATTTAAGCAGGCATTATTCCCAAGTGCTATATGCAGTTTAAAAGGAAGAAACCCTAATTTGTGATGATGTGCAAAGTATCCACTGCCACATTTTTCACAGCAGTTCACCATAAAATCCATCAACAGCTGTTATCTCATATACCTGGATATCTTCAGGAAACCATAATCATATTTGCAAACTAAAGTAAAGCTGAAACCTGCTTTCAGGTGGTCAGTAGAAGATTCAGTCAGAAGAACTAAAAGTATTGTGGTATATGGATGAAAACATGGCAAAGGATTTGACTGACACTGGTAATGGGGCTCTGTTGGCACTTGTATATACATATGTTGTCTTTAAGTATGTGAATATGTTTATTGTTTCCTAACATGTATCAAGCTATATGGTAACAACACTGCTCAATTTTTATGGTTTTGTTGTTCATGATTATGCAACCTTTTATTTCATTGTTGTCATTTATTTTAGAGCCATTATGTACAGTATACTAGGACTCATAGCTTGTTCATACATCTGATGTCAACAAACTGAAGTATCCATTTTTTCATTATGCTCAGTACAATGGGCTTTTGTACTTTGCACATGTTTCTCAAGTCAACAAATTGCCCTTCCATGCAACATTAAAATACTGCAAGTATTTACATTCTTATGATTACATGAATAATGAGTTTATCTGCGTCATTTTATTACTTCATTCACAAGTTAATGTCATGTGCTTTCATTGTTTATGTTGAACTGATAATAATTTATAACTTAAACTAATCATAATTTTTTTTAAATACTAATATAGCAGCTTTTGAAGATTTGAAGGTATTACTCCAGAATAATTTGACAGATGTGGAGCACTGACTGTAAAAAGCATAAATTAGGTACACTTTTTTGTCGTATTTTGCAGAACACATCCACTTCCAGCAGCTTCTAGCTGTTCAGTGGTAATCAAGGAAGTAATCATTATGTTTATCTCTGTGCATTTACAAGAACAATAAATTATTGGTAGCTGCCACTGTCATTACCACTTGTTCTCATACAAAATTCTTGCCAGCTATTTTTTTACAGTAGAACCTCACTAACCTGACCTCTGGGCTTAGTCTGTCCATCCCATTACCAGTGTTTGTTAGGACTTGTCAGTGACTCATCATCTGCAATATTGATCAGTAGGCAGTTGACCACTGATAGGTGCAGTAGATACCTCAGTATGAAATAACTTGTTTCTAGCTTGATCAATAAGCAATTGTGTATGGAGTTGTTTTATAAATTAGTAACAGCGTTCTTCTCATTTATTAAAGCACATAAAATTAAATTATGGCATCAACTAAATGTAAGCATGTTGCAATGTATCTAGTGGAGAAACTGAAAGTGCTTGAATGGTTATGTAAGATGAGTCTCATCAAAACATTGCAAGTGATTTAGGGGTTGGCATAAAAACTGTTAAAAATTGGAGAAAAAAAATGGAAACTCTTGAAAGTCATATGACAACAATCAATTATGTGAAAGGAGTGAAAATATGCATGACTTTGAAGAAGCCTACAAGTGAAATTCTAGAGAACACTTTTTGGGGATGGTTTGAGCAGGAGAGGAGAAAAATAAAGTCTATTGTCTAGGCCAGTCATAAAAGAAAAGGCACTGATTTTGTACAAAAAATTACATAAAAATGAAAGTGAAGGCTGGTTACACTGGTGAAAAAAAATTACTTGGCATTCAAAATCTAATTATTTCAGGTGAGAATCTGTCTGCTGATGAAACAGCTGCCAATGAATTTGTTCCAAAATTTGAAATATTAGTTAAAGAGCTTAACCTGACCCCTGATCAGGCATCTAACATTGATGAGTTTGGCTTGAACTACAAACTCTCCCCAATATGAAGTCCTGCTACACAAAAACAGTCTGTAACAGATTCACAACTTGCCAAACAGAGAATTACTACTGCTGTCTGTAGTACCACTAACGCCTTTCACAAGATGCCACTGTTTGTGATCAGAAAGGCAAAGGGAAAAAAAAAAAAAAACCAAAAGTATTCAAAAACAGTCATAATGCATCAATGCCGGTAAACTACCATAGCCAAAATTCAACAAGGATGGAATTCAGCCTCTTTAAGGAATAGTTTTATGACCAATTAGTCCCTGCCATTACAAAATACCTAAAAGGGAAAAACAACTTACTAAACATGCCACATTGATACATGACAAGGTGACATCTCATCCTCCTGAAGATGATCTTTAAAAGGTGAAATGAAAGTTGTTTTTTTTCTGTCTAATAACATTTCCAATCCAGTACATGGACCAGGGGGTCAGTGAGTGGCTGAAGAGGTGATATCATTGAAAATACATCTGATCAATTTTAGAGAGAACACAAGAAGGGAGCAGCTTGTTCCTGGTGATGACATAAATAAATGTAAAAGATGTTACCTATACAACTGCTAAAGTTTGGGAAGAAATGGCAATATCACTTCTTGAAAAATCATGGTGTAAACTGTGGCCAAAAATGAATGAAATTAAAGATGAAACATCAAAAGGAACAAGTGGAGAGAATCAAGAGGAAACAGACCATACAACGACTGATTAAAGTCAAGATGCAGACACTCCAATTTTGAGGCATTTGCAAACTTTACAGTAGGATTGGTTGATTTAAATGAGGAGGGGAAGGGACCAAACTACGAGGTCATCGGTCCCTTGATCTGAAGGAAACAATGCCACAAGGGTGAGAATAAGACAATGAGACAACACAAAATAGAATGAAAGGAAAAACCACAACAACTGAAGGGTAACAAACACTTAAATGGGCAAAAGGGGACAAGAAAACCACAAGGATGCAAGTATCAGGTAGAAGAGGTTAAAACAAGAAAGCAGGTTACCATGGCTGTCTGACCATGAGGAGAAAAAGGAATAGCCAGCCACTCTGCAACACATTAAAACCCTGGACACACAGGTACAAAGGACACATGCTAAAACTTAGAGCAAATGATAAAACTCACCCTCACGAATAAATCGTAAAACTAAAGCTGCTGTTGAGGCATTGTTGCCCAACACCCAAGGTACGGTGCTGGGAAAGTTAAAAGTCCGCCGCAGAGCAGCTAAAGTGGACACTCCAGCAAGAGATGTATGACCGTCATTCGTGAGCCACAGTGATACCAAGATGGGTCCTCGCAACAGAGGAGGTAATCATACGTCAGCCATGTATGGCCAATGCAGAGCCAACAGAGAAACACAGAGTCCCTGCAAAAAGCGTACGCAGAGGTCTTCCACACATTAGTAGTTTCCTTAATGGCATGCAGCTTGTTGTGCATACTGAGGTTATGCCATTCCATCTCCCAAAGACACAAAACCTTGCAGTGTAATACTGAATGCAGGTCAATTTCAGAGTAGCCCATCTCCAGAAGTGGTTACTGCATAGCCTGTTCGGCCAGCCTGTCGGCAAGTTCAATGCCTGGGATTCTGACATGACCTGAGGGCCAGACAAACACCACTGAATGACTGGACCACTTCAGGGCATAGATGGACTCCTGGATGGTCGCTACCAAAGAATGATGAAAGTAGCACTGGACGATGGCTCGTAGGCTGCTCAAGGAGTCAGTACACAGGAGAAATAACTCGCCTGGGCATGAGCGGATGTGCTCAAGAGCACAAGATATGGCCAACAGCCCTGCAGTGAAAATACTGCAGCCATCTGGCAATGAGTGCTATTCTATATGTCCTCCATAAACATAGGTAATGCCAATGTGACCATCAGCCATCAAGCCATTGGTGTAAACCACTTCATGGCCCCGGTGCATGTCGAGAATCTAGAGGAAGTGACAGTGGAGAGTCATAGGGTTAACTGAGTCCTTAGGACCATGTGAAAGGTCCAGGCATAGCTGCGGCCTAAGTGTACACAATGGAGGTTTTCAAGAATGAACCTCAAGTATAGGTGGTAAAGGCAAGGACTCCAGTTCGGAGAGAAGGGATCACACACGATCTGCAATTGTAGGCTCTGACCTGGGCTGCCGATGCCAGAGATGAACTGCTGTGGGCAGGAAAAGGAGACGGTAATTTGGATGTGGAGGAAAACTATGAAAGTATGCAATATAACTGGAGAGCAATTGCACATGCCTAACCTGCAATGGAGGGGCTCCGGGCTCCACCAGGATGCTGGTCACCGGACTCATCCTAAAGCTCCTGTTGCTAGGGGAACACCACAGTGGTGCACTGAGTCAAGTACATGCAACGCTGAGGGTGCCGCCGAACCACAAACCAGACTCCCATAGTCAAGGAGCTCTGTAGAGCTGCAGCAGCGTAGAACGATCTGCACCCCAGATGGTGTTGCTCAGACAGCGGAGGGCATTGAGGTGCTGCTAGCACTTCTGCTTAAGCTGACGGAGGTGAGGAAGCCAAGTCAACTGGGTGTCGAAAAGCAGTCCTAAGAATCAATATATATCCACTACAGTGAGTGGATCGTCATTAAGGTAAAGTTCTGGTTCCGGATGAATGGTAAGATGCCGACAGAAGTGTATAACACACGACTCTGCAGCTGAAAACTGGATACCGTAGGCTAGAGCCCATGACTGCGCCTTATGGATGGCTCCCTGTAGGTGATGCTCAGCAACACCAGTACTGGTGGAACAGTATGAAATGCAAAAGTTGTCTGGATACAGAGACGATGCTGCTAGACCATTAATGGCCACTAAAAGTAGAGATACACTCAATACAGAGCACTGTGGGACCCCATTCTCCTGGATATTGGGCAATCTATGGGAGGCACCAACTTGGACATGGAAAGTGTGAAGAGACAGGAAATTTTGGATAAAAATCAGGAGTGGGTCTTGGAGACCACACTCGTATAATGTGGCAAGGATATGATGTCACCAGGTCGTGTAATATGCTTTTCGTAAATCAAAAAAGACAGCAACCAGGTGTTGGCATCTGGAAAAGGCCGTTTGGATGGCAGACTCAAGGGACACAAGATTATCAGTGGTAGACCGACCCTGGCAGAAGCCGCCCTGACATGGAGACAGTAGGCCACACGACTCCAGGACTCAACCCAACCACCAACACACCATATATTGCAGCAGCTTACAAAGAATGTTGGTGAGGCTGATGGGCTGATAGCTATCCACATCAAGTGGGGTTTTACCAGGTTTAAGCACCAGAATGATGTTGCTCTCCTGCCATTCAGATACAAAGACGTCATCGCATCAGATCCGGTTGAACATGACGAGGAGATGTCGCTTTTAGTCAGATGAGAGATGTTTAATCATCTGACTGTGGATCTGATCTGGCCCAGGAGCTGTGTCGGGGCAATTTGCAAGGGAACTGAGGAGCTCCCACTCTGTAAATGGGGCATTATAGGGTTCACTGTGGTGTGTAGCAAATGAGGACTTTCCTTTCCATCTGCCATTTGAGGGTGCGAAAGGCTGGGTGGTAGTTCTCCGACGCAGAGGCTCGAGCAAAGTGCCCTGCAATCACGCTTGTGTCAGTAGACAACACGCTGTTGATGTTAATGCCAGGGAGACCTGTTGGGGTCTGGTACCCTAAAAGAAGTCTGATCTTTGTCCAGACTTGGGAAGGTGACATATGGCATCCAATGGTCGAGATGTATCTCTCCCAAAACTCCTGCTTCCTTCTTTTGATAAGCTGGTGAATGCGGGCACGGAGCCGCTCAAAGGCTATGAAGTGCTACAGGGCAGGGTGCCACTTATGCTGCTGTAGAGCTCGCCGATGCTCCTTAATTGCCTCAGCAACTTCCGGCGACCACCAAGGAACCACCTTTCACCGGGGCACCCTAAAGAGCAAGGGATTGTGTTTTCCACTGCATTAATGATTGTTGTAGCCACCTGCTCAACTATCACATCAATTTTACTGTGTGGGGGAGAGTCAACGGTGACCACAGAGGTGAAAGTTTCCCAGTCTGCCTTGTTTAAAGCCCATCTGGGCAAGCGTCCGTGGGCCTGATGCCAGGGCAGTGACAGGAAGATGGGGAAGTAGTCACTAACACACAGGTCATCATGTGCTCTCCAGTGGCTAGATGGGAGAAATACTGGGCTACAAATGGATGAATCAACGGCCGAGTAACTACCACGAGCCACACTGAAATTTGTGGCGGCCCCAGTATTTAAGAGGCAGAGGTCGAACTGAGACAGCAAAGTTTTGACACCTCTGCCCCAGCCAGTAAGCACAGTGCCACCTCACAAGGGGTTATGGGCATTAAAATCTCCCAAAAGTAGGAAAAGTTTAGGGAGTTGATCAATCAGTGCAGCTAATACATTCAGGGGTATTGCACCATCTGGAGGAAGATATGCATTGCACACAGTTATTTCCTGTGTCATTCTTTTTTGACAGCCACAGCTTCAAGAGGGATTTGAATGGGCACAGTTGCACTACAGACTGAGTTTAGGACATAAACGCAAACTCCACCTGACCCTCAATTATAGTCATTACATTTCCTGTAATATCCCTTATATCTGCGGAGGGCACAGGCCCACAGTGCCAGGAACCAAGTTTCCTGGAGGGCAATGCAGAAAGCAGGTGTAAAGCTTAACAGTTGCTGTAGCTCAGCCAGGTGGTGGAAAAAACTGCCATAGTTCCAATGGAGGATGACATCGTGAGGCTGGGAAGGCATGGAACATTCAATGAGGCAGTTTATGCCTCAGGGTCACCTGCTGCCGATGACTAATTGCCTAAGCAGTCTATATCCGTTGTGTCTGAGGGTCCAGCGAAATCTAGGTCCTCAGCAGATACCAAAATCTCCACCTCATCCCCAGGCACAGAACTTATAGGTAGTGGTGGTGTGGGTGCCACTGCAATTTCCTTGGTCTTAGGGGACTTCTTTTTGGACTTTTCTCATTGCTCCTTGGGTTTGTCTTGCTGGGAGGGCTTCACTGATTCAGTATCCAGGACTGAGGAGGATCGTGAAGGGGTACGACCAGCTGTTTTTGGGCACTTCAGCCACTGGCAGTCATCATCTTTCCCACTAGCAGAAACCTTGGAAAGGAGTGACTCAAGGGATCCCTTCCTGGAGAGAGGAGCTGAAGAAGACTTACGCTTCTCCAGCTGGGAAGTGAGGACTGGTGTCCCCGATGCTTGGAGGGGGAGGGGGGGGGGGGCAGTGCTCTCGAGGTAGGTGGTGCGGGAGCAAAGAGGGGGGGGGGGGGCAGATTGCACCCACCATCAAGGGGGCAGGTGTAGCCTTCTGGTTCTGAGAGCCAACTGTAATTCGCGGAACTCATGGGGCTACAACTGTTCTCGTAGCGGTGGCATATGAGGAGGTCATAACCACAGGATGTAGGGGCTCATATTTTCTCTTAGCCTCAGTGTAGGTCAGTCAGTCCAGGGTCTTGTAATCCACAATTTTCCTCTCTTTCTGTAAAATCCTGCAGTCTGGTGAGCAAGGTGAATGATGCTCTCCACAGTTGACACAGATGGGAGGCGGGGCACACGGAATATTGGGATGTATTGGACATTCACAATCTCGACATATGACACTGGAAGTACAGCAGGAAGACATATGGCCGAACTTCCAGCATTTCAAGCACCGCATCGGGGGAGGGATATATGGCTTGACATCACAGCAGTAGACCATCACCTTGACCTTCTCAGTTAAAGTGTCACCCTTGAAGGCCAAGGTGAAGGCACCGATGGCAACCTGATTATCCCTTGGTCCCCAATGAGCACCTTGCCACTCTAAATTGGCGTGCAGCTCATCGTCAGACTGGAGAAGAAGGTGTTGTGACTCGCTGATCATTCAAAGTGCCGCCGCGCAATTACGCGCATCCTCTAGGTGCGGCGCTGTCTGCCGGCCATGCAGTAGCTGTGCCACCTAAGCGGCCAGCCAGGCAGCGGCCACTAGACTTAGACTCAGTGCTCATTCGAATGTTACCGTGTTCACATGTATTGCGTGTCAACTTGCTCTGTGACTTATATGTGTTGTGTCATTTTGAAATATATGTGTTCAACTTGACGTTATAACAGAAGGTCCTTGTGAAATATAATCCCCTGGACCATATTTAAGTTCTTATGTGGTGTTATGGTAACAGAAACATCCCCCAACTTGTTGCAAGTGAGTAAAGCCCGTGACTGGGCAGAGGATGCTGTTTTTATCAAGACTGACCCAGAGCCCATTTTAGACAACCACTCCACCTCCCCTTACTTGTTCTCTAAATGCTCTACAAAAAATTGGTCGTTATTGAAGCAAAGGAGTCCCCATCAGTTCTCATACATATGAGGTACCAGGGTGAATAAGGCTCATTGTCATCCTTAGTCTGTCATTCCTCCCATGGTGTGGCCAGGGAGGGGAACGATTTAGGGTTGTACTTTCTTGCATTGTACTGAGACTTGGAATGCTTAGAGACTGCTGGTGTCTGATCACCAGCAAGTGATGACATGGTACACTTCATTGCATGTCATCTGCCCTGATGCCATCCACTCCCACCAGGGGCCCTCCCCACAGGCTCCACCCAGCCGCAGCAAAAGCCACCTGGCAGTATGGCCTTTGCCGAGAGTCCTGATGCCCCAGGGTGAAGGGCATTTGCTCCTTTTCATACATGGTTAGTTAACGGCGCAGGCAGAGGCAGGCATCAGCAGAGCAATCCCTGTGTTGTCCTGGGGAGGGGGGGGGGGGGGAGGCTACAACCAATAGTGTACATGGCAGCCCCACCACCAATGGACTGGCTACTGTGCTGGATATGGGGTGCTAAGAAGTCCATGGTCATCGTCAGCACAGAAAGTGACACTGTATAGAGCATGGTGGAAAACGCATCCAGGAAGGTGTCCTCACCCAAGAGATTGAGAATGAGTGGGACTGCAATGCGACAATGAGAAACTGAGCTAAAGATCTCAATGCATGATGGACACGATGCACCATGTAAGGCGTCCTTCCCCAATTGGCTCACTCTTCAGGAAAATTTAGGAAGATGGAGGTCAAACGCAACAGAGGCCATCACATAAAGGCCGAAACATGTGATACTCCTTTTAGTCGCCTCTTACGACAGGCAGGAATATCTCGGGCCTATTCTAACTCCCGGACCCATAGAGGGTTTTACAGTAGAACATTTAGCCCAGTGACATAAGTGAGTGGATCAGTACAGCTTATGTTGAGTGCACAATGGAAGAAGAATTAACTGGTGATCAAATTACTGGTGCTGTAAGTTGAAGAACCAATGAGAATGAGAAATATCATGATGGTGATGAAGACAATGAACCTACGACTTGAGTATTGCATACAGATGGTAAAAATGCATTTGATATAGCCTTTAAATACATTGAACAGAGCTCTACATCTACCTCAAGAGACTTTAGTGGATAGGTAGTGCTGGAACATCATGACAAAACAAGGTTTGAAGATTGGTGTTTAATATACCATGAACAGAGATATCACTGAAGACCATGTGCAAGCTTGAACAGGACAATGATGGTATAGGAATTGGACCATATTCTTCTCAAAAGAAATATCTTAGGATTTATGTTAAGCAATTTAGGTAAACTACAGAAAACCTGAACTGGGATTTCAACCCCAGTCTTCACAGATGAATGTCAAATGTCTTAGATGTCTCCTCTCTCCTGTCTCAAGGCAGACTCCAATGGATTCTCAGTCAGGTAACAGCACTAATAGAATAAAAAAGCAAGAGGAAGGCATCTCTTTCTTTCATCAAAACATAAGGGGCCTCTTAAACAAAACAGACCAACTCCTTATTAACATTAGTGAAAAGGACAGTATAAATAATGCCCAGATTTTTTGCTTAACTGAGCACCATGTTACTGATAAATGTGCCTTGCCATCTATAGTAAGTTATACTTTAGTAACATACTACTGTAGGGAAAGTAAAGATAAAGGTGGAGTAGCAATTTATGTTAAGGATAGTGTAGCATACAAAGCTATAGATATTAAGAAATATTGTGTGGAACAACAATTTGAGGCATGTGCCACAGAAATAACAACTAAATTCTACCCAATAATAGTGTTGGCTGTCTACAGGGCTCCTTCAGGTGACATAAAAACTTTTCTGCATTCAATGGAACTCCTACTATCATGGTTACATTCAAAAGCGAAGGATATTGTAGTATTAGGTGATTTCAATTTAAACTTTTTGACAGAAAATAAGAATAAAATAGACTTTGAGATTGTGATGACCTTACACAATCTGACATCAGTAATAAACTTCCCAACAAGAATTACATCCGAGTGCCAAACTATGATAGACAACATTTTTTTAGATGTAAATAGACATCAGAATTATATTGTCAGGCAGGTTATAAGTGGGCTTTCAGATCATGATGGACAAATTCTCACTATTTATGACGTTAATCTGTTCAAAAAAGAATTTCCTCAATGGAAATTCATAAGAGTAATTAATGAAGAGGCGAAAGAAACTTTCAACCACAGGTTGCAGCAAATGGATTGGTCTTTAGTATATAGCCATGATGATGTTGATACTAAATTTAACTGTTTTATAAATGAATTCTGTGCTCTTTTTGAAGAAATATTTCCCAATAAATGGGTCAGAAACAGGGCCTCCAATTCTGTAAGCAAGCCTTGGATTACAGAAGGTATGAAACAGTCATGTAAAACCAAAAGGGAAACTTATGCTGCAATAAGATTCTGTAAAGATGTAGAAAAATGGGAACACTATAGAATATACTGTAAAATTTTGAAGAAACTAATACAGAAATCAAAAGCCCTTTATTATGAGAAGAAAATAGATAATTCTAATAATAAAATAAAAGCAATTTGGAACATTGTAAAAAAAGAAACAGGAAGAGATACAACAAGTAAAGAAGATATAAATAATATCAGATATGAAGGTATCCTAGTAGATAACCCCAAAACGGTGGCTGAGATTTTTAATAAACACTTCCTATCAGTAACTCAAAAGATTGGTTGCAAGCCCGATGTTGACGAAGCTGTAATTCTTTGTCAAGCCGTATATTCAAACAAAATTTCAGAAATGCACCTTAATCCTGTTACTGTAGAAGAAATTCAAAAAATCATCATGTCTCTAAAAAGTACGAATTCTGCAGGGGTTGATAATATATCTAGTAATTTACTGAAATATTCTTGTGTGTGGATAAGGGACATTCTCTGTCATATTTTCAATGCTTCCCTTCAGAAAGGTGTTGTTCCCAGTAGACTTAAGTATGCCATTGTGAAGCCCCTGTACAAAAAGGGTGATAAAGCTGAACTAACTAACTATCGACCTATCTCTTTGCTGACAGCTTTCTCCAAAATTCTAGAAAAGCTAATACATGTAAGAATTACTGATCATCTCATGAAGAACGAAGTTCTCAGTAAGAGCCAGTTTGGCTTTCAAAAGGGCCGTTCAACAGAGGATGCAGTCTACGCACTTGCAAATGAAGTCCTAGAAACTCTTAATGAAAAAATGCTAGCACTTGGTGTCTTCTGTGATTTATCCAAAGCGTTTGACTGTGTTGATCACCAGATTCTCTTGCAAAAAGCAAAATTAGTAGGAATAAGTGGTGTTGCAGGCAATTGGCTACAGTCGTACCTCCAAGACAGAAAACAAAAAGTTGTGTTGAATAGCTCGGGTGGAGTATGTGACACTTCCTCAGATTCTGAATGGAGTTCCATTACATGTGGAGTGCCCCAGGGCTCAATTCTTGGGCCACTATTATTCCTGATTTTTATAAATGATCTACCATCATGTACAAGCCTGCCGTGTAAATTTACATTATTTGCTGATGATACCACAATTTTTATGAGCAGTAGAACAGACAACAATCTTGAGGAACTCATTAATCACATACTCTCAGATATGGTTAATTGGTTCAAGGTGAATGGTCTCTCATTAAATTCCAGTAAGACCAGCTTTATTCAATTCTGTACAAAAACAGAAAAAGAGAGAGAGATAAGTGTGACATGTGGTAATCAACCAATAGTTAGAATGGAAACAACAAAATTTCTTGGAGTGCACATTGACAAGAAAATGAACTGGTCTTCACATATTATTGACCTCTGTAAGAGGCTTAGCTCTGCTACCTATGCTTTACGGGTTGTCACTACATGTGTTGAACCTAACACTGCAAAAGTGGCATATTATGGCTATTTTCATTGTCTCATTGAGTACGGAATTATTTTTTGGGGCAACCAGCCATTAGCAAGGAAAGTGTTCATTGCACAGAAGCGAGCTTTAAGAATTATATGTGGATTGCGCCCAAGAGACTCTTGTAGAAATAGTTTTCGTAATCTTAAAATATACACAACTACATGCCAATATATTTTTTCTCTCATGTGTTTTGTCTGTAAAAATATAGAGATATTTCAACCAAACAGTAATTATCACGAGCATAACACACGGAGGAAGAATGACATACACAGTGAACTCAGAAATTTGAGCTTGGCACAAAAGGGTGTCCACTACACTGGAGCAAAACTCTTCAATGCTCTTCCTCCCGAAATAAAGACAAAGATTCATAACAAGAGTGAGTTTAAGAAAGCACTAAAAATATTTTTGCTAGAAAAAGCTTTTTACAGTCTAGATGAATTTTTAAATAAATAAATTGTAATATTTTAATATTATATAATACAAGTTGACATAATGCCACTATGAATTTTATTTAACCTGAACTCTGTAACTGTGTGTGCTCCGTATCTGTTTTCTGTAGTGTTTTAATGATTCTAAGAAAATATGTATTTTCTTTTTCTGTATTGCTGCCCAAAGAATTTACTGTATAAATTTTTATATAATTATGTACTCAAATTTCTGTATATGCTATTAGATTATCAGATTGTATTTGTAAAAAACTGACTCATTCCACGTCCTTGTGTATCCAACACAGTTGGACCTATGGAACACGAAATAAATCAAATCAAATCAAATCAGATAATGTACTGCTGGTTACCTTTCACATTTAATTTGGTACTAACTGTCATAACAGTTAAGTAATTTCTGACAAAATTAATTTCTATGATACTTCACTATAGAAATGTTAATATGCTAAAACTATATGGAAATCATTTTCCTACCCATCATACTCCTGACATTTTTCAAGATTCTCTGCCATCCAATTGATTTTTTCTTGTCTCATTCAGATCAGCCATTGTAGAACTGGTTCCTCTGTACCATAACAGCATGATTCTCTCTCACTGGCTGAATTCAATAGTTCCAACTTTATGACAATGATGGCTTCGCCATTTGCACATTTTTTTCTGTCTCTTTATAATACTGTTCTGACTTGTGCTTTATGTCAAAAGATTTAATTTGAATAAATATCAGGTTTTTGAACCAGTTATTTTTCAGTCACTTTCAGTAGGTTTTCAAGAGTAGTACATTTGGTTCTTAAAGAGTAGGGGGCAATATGCAACAGTATCTACAACAATTTAATTTCTTAATTAAAATGGCATGAATTATCAATATTTTTCCATAGTTAGCTAAATGCAGCAGTAGCAACTGAAGCATGAATGGTTTGACCTGGTAGAATAATTTGGAAAAAAAACCTCATTATACATGACATGATTTTATATTATATGTTGCATACAATTTGCTATTATAGCTGAGTGAAAATTCTTAAAAATTTAGAGTATTAGGATTGTACATATACATTTTCACATTATTGCTAACCAGATTTTATGTAATACCTTGTAACCCCAATCATACGTCCAGGCATCAGTCTTACAAGAGACTGACGACAGGAAAAAAACCCAGCATGTGGCCCACCATATCCTAATGGCACTCCAAACCTTTGGCTGGTTCCAACAGCAATATCAACATTAAACTCACTTGGAGGACGTAGAAGAGTGAGTGCTAGTAAATCTGTTGCACAGCATACCAGTGTCTGTAATAGGAAAATAAACATTTATTTTGACCATATGGAACTTATAAAAGATATGTTTTTTTTAAGGACAAGTGAAATTACAGTAACTGAAATAAAGGAAAAATGAGAAAAATGGGGCATGTGAATAATAGGGGTGATTTACAACACGGTCTGGATGGGATTTTGAGTGATATCTACAGTTAGAAGTGGTGAGTAAGGGAACTGTGTCTAGTCATTCTGTACTAAGCTTGGGTAGATGGCCATATGTTTATTAATTTCCATTATTTCAAGGTAGTTCATCTTCCTTCCTTTATGGATGTGATGTAATACTTCATGTTGTACCTTGTAACTATGGCCTTCTTTAATCAGGTGATCTGCAAAAGAAGAGTCTCGTTTTCGAAGTTTCAAACTTCTATGGTGTTCCTTCAAGTGGACATATATTGTCCTGCCAGGCTGAACTATATAGAATTTACCACAATTACAGGTGATTTTGTATATTTCACTCCTTTCCAAAGCAGAAGCACTGTCTTTACCATTGGTAAAATAGTGTCCAACAGTATTGTGCCCATTAAATGATGTTTTAAAGTACCTGGGTTCAAGTTTTCTGGCTACATTAAGTGAGACTTTCCCAAATATGGAATTGTGAACTTTATTGTGTTCTTGAGGTGGTGGGCCAAGAACAGGGCAAGGAGAGAGCACACTTGTTGTTTCTGCTTTTTGTGCATTAGGGAGTCCACTGAGGTAGAAGAATGGCCATTGTTTGACACTATTTGTCTGATTGCATTTAATTCAACCTGGAAGCTATTTTCATTCATGGGGATGGATATTAGGTGATTTATCATTGGATGAAAGGCAGCATGATTATGGGTCACTGGGTGTCAAGAACAAGCAGATATTACAATATCTGTGATGGTACATTTCCTATAAATTTTGAAAGTATGAATATGATCACTGATGTCTAAGGTTAGATCTAAATGATTTATGCAGTAACCCTCAGACTCTATTTTGAAATTCATACAGTTGTGGTTACAGTTTAACTGCTTGAGGGATTTTTGACGTTGTCTGGTAGTATCTCTCCATAAGCACAAGATATCATCAACACACCTAAACCAGTATCAGTCTTGGCAGAGAGTTGGTTA
The DNA here is from genome assembly GCF_023898315.1 of Schistocerca nitens. NCBI lineage: Eukaryota > Metazoa > Arthropoda > Insecta > Orthoptera > Acrididae > Schistocerca > Schistocerca nitens. The sequence continues at coordinate 561,842,164 of NC_064616.1, forward strand.
TTTTCATAAAAGCTGTCTTTCAAAATTAGCCATGAAGATTTCAGCAAGGACTGGGACTGGACTGTGGCAAAAGAGGGTGGAAGGGGGCGGGGCGGAGTGTCTCCCATAGCTAGACCATCCAACTATTTGTATACCCTGCCAATAAAACAGAAATACTTTTGTATTGGGCAAGCTTGTGTAGCTAACCTTATGTCATCTGTGAGAAGCAGGTTTTTGCATGCTGTAATAGAAATATAAATGTTGACTGGAATACGAAAGCAGACTTCAGAATAAGAGGAAAAGGGCATGAAAGTGAAGCAGTAGTTGAGAAGACAGTGAGAGTCTGCTGCAGCTTCTCCCTGATATTACTGATTTTGTACACTGAGCACACAGTAACGGGAACCAAGGAGAAATTTGGAATAGGAATTAAAGTTCAGGCAGAAGAAATAAAAACTTTGTAATTTACTGATGATGCTGTATTTCTGTCAAAGACAGAAAAGGACTTGGAAGAGCAGCTGAACAGAATGGACAATGTCTTGAAAAGATGTTATCAGATGAATATCAACAAAAACTGGGTAATGGGAATGTAATCGAATCAAATCATGCAACGATGAGGGAACTAGATTAAATGAGATACTAATACTAGTAAAAGAGTTTTTATATTTTGGCAGAAAAATAATTGGTCACCAAAGTAGAGGGGACATAAAATTTACATCAGCAATAGCAAGAAAAGCATTTCTGAGAAAGATTTGGTAACACTGAATTAAATTTAAGTGTTAGGGTGTCTTTTATGAAGATATTTATATGGAATGTAGCCTTGTATGGAAGTGGAACTTGAGTGATAAGCAGTCCTGACAACAAGAAAACAGAGGGTTTTTGAAATATAGTGTTACAAAAGAATGATGAAAATTAGATTGTTAGATTGAATAACAAATAAGTAGGTACTGTATTGAATTGGGGGAATCAGAAATTTGTGGCACAATGTGACTTACAGAAGAATCTGGTTGGCAGGAGACATACAGAGGCAGCAAGGAACTGACAATTCGAAAATAAGTGTTTGGATAGAAACTGTAGAGGGCGTACAAATTTTGAATACAGTAAGCAGATTCAAATGGATGTACAGGGTGACAGTTATTGAACTATAAAAAATAAAATCATCATAACTTCTGAACGGTTAGTGTTCAGATATTCAAACTACACGGTAGGCTGCAGGGTATGATGGGAAGTAGTATGTGCATGTATGATTTAGATGGGTTCATCAATAAGCAAAACTGGTGCATTTGGGGGACTGAGAATCTGCATTTCATGATCAAGAATTCTCTTCACCCTCAATGGGTGACTGTGGGGTGTGCAACATCTGGTCATGGAGTAATCGGTGCAATATTCGTTGATAGCATGATGACTACTGAATGGTACATGAAGGGTTTGGATGATGATTTCATCCCTATTATCCAAAGTGACCTTGATTTTGACGAGATGTGGTTCATGCAAGTTGGAGCTCAACTCCATCAAAGCAGGAGGGTGTTTGATGTTAAGGAGGAACACTTTGGGGACCACTTTCTGACTCTGGGGTACCCAGAGGCAACTGGCATGGGCCTCGATTGGCCACCATATTCTCTGAATCTGAACACATGCAACTCCTTTTTGTGGGGATATATTAAAGACAAGGTATACTGCAATAACCCAAAACCATTGCCGAGTTGCAAACAGCCATTCAGGAGGTCATCGACAATATCTATGTTCTGAGACTTCAGCGGGTCATGCAGAATATCACTATTTGTCTGTGCCACATCATTGCCAATGATGGCAGGTGTATTGAACATGTCATAATATAAATCTGAATATCAGTAGTGATATTTACATGTTCAATAAAGTGTGTGCATGCTGCAGTTTGTAACTAATTTATGTTTTTTTCATATAGGCCAGGAATTGTCCTGTAAGTTACAGTTGATAAGCAGAGATGAAGAGGATTGCACAGGATAAACTAGTGTGGAGACACACATCAAACCAGTCTTTGAACTGAAGACCACCACCACCACCACCACCACCACCACCACCACAACAACAACAACAACAACAACAGAAATACATGTCTCCTGAACTATCAGTAAGTAATATGGTCTCATCCTGCAAAAAATCCACTACAACACTGCTTGAAAGATAAATCCACTAAAACACTGCTTGAAAGATAAAAGAAGGAATATATTCTGATAAAGAGTAGAGAAATGTCATTTCAGGATGTTCTTGAGGCTGTGGTTAAGTTTAATTCTATACTATGTGATGTTCCAGAATCCTAGCACAAGAAATTCAGTTGAGCTTGGAAGGTATAGAGAGGAACTAGTGGCAACATTAAACATTGAGTGAGTATGTAATGCATGAATGGACAGCACATTTAATAACACACTGTTTGCAAAAGGCAGAGACTTAGTCTGACATACAATTTTAACTTGTTCTGTAAGATCACCAAGAAGGCTTATCCTCTGTAGAGTAATAAACTGAATAATAATAAGGATAAAATTTTAACTTTAGAAAAACTATGTTAATGTCCTTTATTTTACATTTCCTAAAATGTCTTTCTACTGTTGTTTTATGGATAACTTCATATTAAGTATTCGATGTTCAATGTACTAATGCATTCAGGATATATGAAATACTTTTCATTCCTTTGTTACTTACACCATTTAAATGAGCACGTTGTACAACCTCTGTGAAATCATTAACAGTTCCTTCTGTATCAGGGTATTGGAAAAGGACGGCTGCTATATCTCTGTTTGTGAAGTCAGCTTGGAATACATTTCCTACTTCTATGGACAATCCTAGTGAATCAGCTCTTGTTTCCACAACAGAAATTGTTTGTGGATGAAGTAGATGTGATAGAAATAAACGTCTTCTTTTGTTTTGCCTGAAATAAAATTGCTTTTAATGTATAAAACCAGAAATGGAACTCTTTCATTACACCATTTAATATATAAGTAGTGTATAGTAACATCACAAATTCCATCATCATCCATTATTCTGCATGTTCTTATTTGCAAGACTGGAGTATTTGCCTATCTCTTGCCACCACAAATAATATTTTCTAACAGCTTTAATCTAGCTTTAGACAGCTGCACATAAATGATAGAAAAAATAATCAGTTTAAAAAAATTATGTATTAAAATTTTTTGCCCACTGGTAATAGTTTGGGTCAGATAAAAGTTTTGGTTGCTATTATTTCCAGAATGAAATGATAATAATTGAATCCAGTAATGCTTAACTATACATATCAAAACATATGAATCTGGGCAGTGACAGTGTTGCACTTTCCCGCATTATATTATTTTATAATAGATAGTTTAGTAGACAAGGGCAGCACCTGCATGTGAGTCAATAGTCAGTAAGAAGAACTGAATAATTATGAAAATGTTTAGTTATTGTTCAGATAATAAACCATACACAAAGATGTAGTTTAAAATTGGTTACATATTTTGAAGTAAGGTTGACAGTAAATTACCTCTTTTACATTTTGGCACCATTACAAACACAAAGTTTATTCTATATTAGGAAACAGCAACCACAATATCAAGAGAGTACAAGAAAGTGTTCATAAACTAATTTCAACAAATATCAACATAGAATTTACACGAGTATTGCTGAAACTTTAACAACTGCAGCAAGAGCAAGTATATATTATGAATTCCAGTATTGTGCTGATATTCTTGTTGCCTGCATAACTAAACTTCTATTTATGTGACATTTCACTGCTCAACACCTTCACTATACAGTAATTGGTTATTTTCACTCACTCCATTCTATTCCACATTGGATTTCCCTGTATTGAATTAACAGTGTAATGCATGACTCAGGAATCATTGTTGTATTTGCACATTTGCACAGTTCCACACTACAGAGAAAAAGCTCATAAGATGAACTAATGTAATAATGAAATAGTCAGAAAGTGGTAGCAGTTTTCAGTGCAGAATTATCAGATTTGAAGAAAGTTTATTGATAATTATTCTCTTCAATGCATAAGCATTTTCAAATATAATCTTTAGACTTTAAAGAGAGACTGCTTTCCATTCCTACCAGATCTGTAATGTTGAAATCATACACTTGAACCATTGCAGGCAATTTTTAATAGTCAGATAGGAATGACCAAGTGACCTGCTATATTAACACTTTTCTGTTCGCACATCTCTTACAAATTGATTCGCTTGGCGCTGGCAGTGCTAATTCGGATTACTTGGCTTTTCACCGGCTGTTTTTGACATCATCATTAACTTTTACTCATCTCATCATTAGTTCTCATAAGTTCACAACCCTTTTCCCCTACTTTCATAAAATTGTAGAGGTGATGCTACTTCCCATAAGAAGGTGGCAATAGTTCCATCACTGTATTTGCTAAAGGCTGTCCAGTGCCAGAATATATCTTGAATCAGGAAATGTATCCCGTACTCTAATCACACAGCATCCAAATGAGTATGCCATTTTCCATAATTTTCGACAGATTGTAAACTTTAAAATTTAACCATTTATGCCACAGTATCATTCCTTCATCAACTGAGATGTTTTGACTTAGATTAAAAGTTTCTTTAAACTTTTTGGAAAAATTATCAATTATGAATTGCATTTTGAAAAGCCAATCGTCCTTATCTGGTTCATCGTTGTTGTCAGAAAAATGTAAAAATGATAATATTTGTCTGAATCATTTGTGGGACATCGTTTTGCAAAATATTGGTGTGTCTATCAACGGTTTCATTGACCAATAATCATCGCTCCTTGTTTTTTTTTTTTTTTTTTTTGTACAATTCCCATAAGGATAACAAGCCAAAACATCCCATAATTCTGACAAATTTGGCATTTTTTATCCAGTTTCCTTCTATTGCAATTTTGACTGTAGTATTTGTTGGTTTTGTTGCTAATATATTCAAATAGATCGTTCCCAATATATAATTCTACAATATCTTCGATGCTCTGTGTATCTGTGGGAAATATGTTTGGACCCAGAGATCCTTCAAATTTATTATTGGTCCTCGGTAAATCAAAGTATGACCACTGTGCACTGTATTCTTTGTCTGATTCATCCAAATCACTTGGCAACCATAGTGTTCACCAAATTCTTCTTGGACGTATTTCACTATCTTCTGACAATTCTGCTTCACTTCCATTTCTTTGATATCCAATGTCTTCTTCCCAATCAGCCAAGTCATCTGGAACATCAGACAAGATGTCTGCATATTCATCATAAATAATCGTATCGTCTCTTTCATCTGCCATGATGAAAGAACACAAATACTCATAAAAAGGAAAAACTTGTTCACGTGTGTAACTTATTGTTACCTAAATGAAATACCAACAGAATGCAAAAGACACTAAAGTGGTGTCGCCGGCCACTGCACGATGCTATGCTCACAACACCAATGTGGTGCCACCGGCCACTGAGCGATACTATGCACAGGACACCACTGTGGTGTCGCCAGCCATTTACCGCTATTTTGAGTACGTCACCACTGTGGTGGCAATGGACGGCATAGTGTTAACAGAACACTCAGAGTTCTGGGTGAGAGTTTCCATGTGATGAATGCTATAAGTAGCGTATATTTTTCCACCATTTGTATTTTAGTCATTAACATTTTGCATAATAACTTAACATTCATTTCTTTGTAACTGGCTGGTTCTGCTGACATCATCACTGGCATTCTTGAAAACACATTTAACTCCAATTATCTGTTTTGTGTATATCTTAAAAGCAGTATTAGGTCAAAACTTCTGATCAGAACCAGAATTTAGTACTCATTTTATGTTACTGTGAACACAAGTGTGCAAGAGGCATTACAGAGGTGTCGCTGCTCCCCAGGCTGCGTAATCCAGTGTCTTATTTCATGAATATGGGGCACTGCAATATATGGTACCATTTGATGCCACACATCCTTTCAGATAATTTGACTCATGGGTAAGAATATGATAAGCAAGTTGGGATGTCTCTCGTTAACATAAAGGTGTTTTTTTTTATTGTGTTGAGATTATTTCATGAAATTTGTACTATTAATTTCCTCCTCAGAATGCCAAAATATTTTGTTGACTCCCACTTACATAGGAAGAAATTACTATTGTAAGAAAAAGCAGTTAGAGTTCACATGGAAAAATTAAAAATTTAAGTGCATTTTTTTTTTTTTTTCACGTTATTCAAGAGTTGAATGGTCAAGAAACAGTCTGAAAGTGGCTCTGTGAATCCTGCGCCAAACTCTTAAGCCTGGATTGCATAATGGTCATGTAGATGTAGAAGGGTAACCTTGATACATAAGGTTAGTATGGTACGTACTGTAGTAGCTTTGCCACTGTTCTCTGCATTACTACAGCTGTATTCCAAAAGGACAGTCCATGTCCAACTGATACCGAAAGTGTTCTATATCTACATCCACACTGTCACTTACAAGCTTTCCTATTACAATTGCAATGGTGCACAGGAAAAATAATTATTGTTAAGTCCCTGTGTGAACTCTAATCTCCCTAATTTTGCCTTCATGGTCTTTTTGTGATAAGTATATTTTGGTTTAATCTTCTAGGAAAGTAAGCAAACGGAATTTTAAGAGACAACTATAGCATGATGCACAATGACACTTTTGCACTTAATAAATGAACATGTAACAAAATAAACTGCTCTTCTTTGGATCTTCTCTATCAATCCTATCTGTTACTGGTACCAGCTAGATGAGAAAGATTAAAGTATTTATCAAATGATGGTTTGGTAGCCTACTATCTTCATGAGTGGATTACTCTTCCTAAGGATTCTTCGGGGCCAATATAGCAGTCTTCTAACACTCCTTGTGGTACACCCAAAGCTGTTTTTACATCTGAAGATTTTTCTTATTTAAAAATAACATGCTGTGTTCTATTTGTTATAAACTACATTCTAGAACACTGCAATTTCTTATGAATACCAGCACCTGGCACCAAAGTCACCTCAGCTGTACTTCACATTTATCACTGTGAAAACATATGGTATATTGTGTTGATGTATGCTCTTTGTTATGAAATTGTTTCATTATTGGAAAGCTGTGGGAAAAAGTTTTTTTGAGTGGTGGAAATAAGAATGCTGCTGTGACTATATTTTCATCTGTGTAACTCAATAAATTCTGAAAATGATGAATTGCTAGTTTTCTCATTCACTATTAAAACAACCTGAGGACCTTAAAAATCACCCTGAAGACAATGACTACCACAAATGGATTCAGAAAAGATGATTATTTTATTTTCTTTATTGAAATGGTACCTTCCTTTGAATTAATAAATGCACAAAGACTTAGCTGCTACACGAGGAAGTGCATGAACATCAACAATTTAAATTATTTTATTTAAATGACTCATTTAAAGCTACAGAATCATTCAAAAAGTCTATGTTCAGTAGTGCAGAAATATCCCGATCAAGCAGTATCACTTGGATCTGATTTTAACCTACTGAACATGCACTGGAAGTCCCTGGATTCAACGCAGGTTGTTCGATTGGATTTTGAAGTAGTGCTGAATATGTTTTCCCAAAACGTGTCTTGAACAGCTAGTTCAACAACCCACAAGCAATGAAAATATGTTAGACCCTGTAGAAACAGACAGTCTTGATCTCATAAACAGTGTCAGTACAGAGACAGGAATTAGTGATCATGATATCATAGTGATGATGGTTACTACAGATAATCCATCAAGAAGACTAGGAGAGTTTTAATGTTCCAAAGAGCAGATAAGCAGTTGTTAGTATCTAATTAGATAGTTAATGTACTTCATTTAGTTCTGATATGATACAGGTAAAGGAAATATTGGCAAAATTTAAACTGACTGTAAATCCCACTCTGTGCTGAGTAAGTGGATTAAGCACAGAGAAGTTCCACCATGGTTTAACAACAAAATTCCAAAAATGCTGTGGATCAATCTTGGTTCAAAAATGAATGTGGCAGTGTTAACAGGCACAAGTTAGTAGAAATTTGTGCAGCTATAAAGAGAGTGGTGAACAAAGCATACTACAGTCTCTACCATCTTAATTCGGTGAAAGATCTTGCCAAAACCAGTGAAAATTCTGATCCTACATAAAACTACTTAGTAGGTTGTTTGTTTCTGTTCAGTGCAATGTTACCTTTAGGTATACATATAGTATACAGATCCAGATCCAAATACATTGTTATGAACAACTACACATGTAATTAAATATACTTCTTCACTGTGTCAGTGCAGTATGCCTTGACTTCATTGCCTCTGCAGTTGTACCTATGTTGGTAACTCAGGATCTTCAAGCAAATTCAAATTTCTATAAAGGAATATGCCACACTACCTCTTCTAATAAATGTTTATATTGCATCCCAATATACAACATTACAATAGTTGATAACAGAAGACACTGCTTGTCTGTTTGGCTTTGTATCTGACATCAGACTCTGGTATTACACAAATGAAAGAATAATTTGTCAGTTCTGTGGAATTCTGTTGTTTGCTGTGACAATGTCAAAATTGTCATGATGCACTTCTTACTCAATGATGCCCTTTGCTATTCCTAGATGGGATATCATGTGATACAACAAATGAAAAGCCCCCCCCCCCCCCCCCCGAAACTGCAACTCATGATAATAGGCCTATTGCAAATGCTGTCCCAGCTTTAAGACAAGCAGCAACCATCCATATCATGTCACATGCGAAAACAAATGACAGAAACCTCCAAACAGTTTTCAAATCTTAACTATTTAATCACTAAATGGTTTCACCTATTGTAACCATCATTCACTGGCTAGGTAGGCACAGGGTAACACATAACCCTACCAGAGTGATGTGTCAGTCATTGTTCATTTGTCTACCAGTCTGCTGTTAAAAAACAGCAAAAGGAAAGCTGAAGTTTTAAACCTTGCATTTAAAAAATTCATTCACGAAGGAAGATTGTAGAGACATACCAGCATCTGGCCACTGAACAGACTCCCCTATAGAGGACATAGGGATAGGTGTTCAGAAGCACAGAAAGAGTTAAAGGCAAGTAATCACACATCTGGATGGAAAGCAAATTTGGTTTTACAGAGATTACTCTGGCATAACATTTGTAGTACACTATACAACATTTGTAGCACACTATACAAGCCTTAATTTCAGAGTGATCTTTGAAGAATTTATTTTCCATGCAACTGACGAAAATATCTGCAGTGTATCTGCCAACGGAGATCTCGTAGTTACTAATACTTAGATCTAGTCTTGAAACGAGAAGTAGTTTTACTATAGTATGATTTCCAATGACTCGATAGTTTTAATGATGGCCCCAGGGAAAAGTGCCTTGTGCGTCAACAAATTATTTTTAATTACTGTTATCATTTCATTCATATGAGTATTCATACACATGTTTCCTATATCAAGCCAGGCAAACCTCACATTAGCAGGAACACAAATATGTCTAATCATAATCATAATGTCTAGTCATATTGAACAAGCCTTGCCGTGACAGTTAAATGACTAGCTTGTGCGATTATGCTCATTGTACAGTACAATTGATTTAATATGCAACTGTCACCATAGTTGTCATATAGCGATTCGTATGTCACCTGCAGCCGAATCAATTAATGATGCTTACAGCATCACCTAGTGGGAAAATTTTCATAATCTTTTTGTTTCCATAACATTTCCCCTATCTGTGATGATATTCCATTCAAATTTATATGTAATTCTGAGGAGAGATGTCTGTTAAAAATGGAATTTTAATTATAATCACCCTGTGTATCAAAGGCTGGAAAATGAACAACTGTGTTTTTGTTCTGCTAATATTTGTTCATTTCAAACAAAAACGCAGTAAGGTGCATTGACAATTCTCTTGTGGTACATGTTCGAGTAGATGAATGTTATAATTGGGATTGTGGTCCGGTAGTGTGTGGCTAGTTGATTGGATCATGTGAAGCTTAATAGTAGGGATGTGTTCAGATGTAACTGATTTTTGCTGTATGTTCTATTTTGACTTTGTATTTATGATCTTGCTTCAGCACATACTCAGTAAAAATGGAGTCTGGGCCATGTAATCTGCAGCTACGATGATGCTCAGACAGTCTAGCTGCATAATGACCTGCCTGTTTGACCAACATAAAATTTGTTGCAGTCAATGCAAGTCATTTTATAAACTTCACTATTACTTAATAAATCTGATTTACTCTTGCTGTTGAATAAGGTATGAGCTGTGGTGCCTCTTACATAAAATGAAGCTTTGTAATTACAAGATTTGAGAGTTTTACTTCGGTTATCAGGTACCCTTTATTTCCATTCTGGAAATGCACCCAAAAATAATGCAGAGTAGCCAACACTCATCAATGAAAGACCAAAATCTGTTGAACACCTTTCAGCATATCTACTATCTCCTGGTGGATTGCCTCAGTGTGCTGGCACTACCTGGTGAAGTCAGTAGTAGCGACATACGTCAAAATAAGTGCTTGATAGATCGTTCATAAGGTGTGAAATTTGGCTTCTGTCATGTTCAGGTTCTTTGTGTGTAATAGTTCTTCAGTTGCTGTTTGGCTATACAGACCTGCTGCTGGTTGTACCAAATGTACTTTTAATTTACATCTGTAATTTGTCTCAGTTCCTTAGTTTTTCCTTGTTGTCCTCAAACCACTGCTGGCTGCACTATCGAAGTGAAAGCAGACCTTGGCAAGAAAAATTTAATCTCACCAATTGTATTTGGTAATACAGTCAAATCCCTTTAGCCATCTAGTCAGTCTAGCCATAATTTCCAAGAACACTGCTTTATTTGTGGCATGCATATTACTTTTCTAATCTTTCATATCAATTGGTACCTTAACAGTGCATACAATAAGAGGACTGTACTGTTGGTATTAAAGTTGCTGCCCACAAAATGGACAGTTTTTGTAGCATCAATGGAGCTACAGTGATATATGTCCCAGTTACCCACTGTCTCCTTCAAACTACGTCATGTTGAATTCAGAGTCAAGTACCAACATGAGACCAGTGTCATACAAAAGATCAACACTTCACATTGATGGCACATTTATCAAACACACACCATGCAAAAAATACAAACAATGCTGAACTGCTAGCCTTGGCAGTGTGTGCTTCTATTTACATGAACATAATATAGTTTGGTAACTACAGTATTCCATAAAGAAGCATGCCCCAAATCTTCCAAGAGTTACAAATCTTAAACAGTACATAACTGCATGAAGTGGAAACCAAAGTGGTGCCCCCAATATGCCATCCAGCAATCATAATAACAACTACATGATGGTAGATGGTGTGAGGCTGTTGGGGAAAAAAAAAAAACCTAAAGAGATCTCTGCTGGATGTTACAGCTCTAACACAACATATAATTATTATAACACAGTTCTTTATTCTGCAAAAAGTTATTCCTATATGATGAATTTCCCCAATAACTGATTGTATAATTAATTAATTAGTGAATAGAAATATGCTGAATAAAATATTGTAGTTACCAGTCATAATGCAAATGTAGCTGAACCAAGCCATTTCATTAATTACAAGGTTTCCGTTTTTCAATTAATATTATGATCTATCTGCAGTCACAAAAACTTAACACTATCTACCTCTTGTTGTTCAGTTAAAATATTAAATAGTAGTAGTAGTAGTAGTAGTAGTTTATTCATCCTGAGACAATTTACATTGCATGGATTTCATCAAAAAAATACAGACACACACACATATAGGGTGAACAATACTATACAAAATACAGATGTGCATAGTAGACTACGTAACATCAGACCACATTGAAATAGCATGTACAACTTTGATTATTTACATTGCTGCATGAGAAAGACTTTTTACATGGAATACACAGTTGATATTTAGATATATCACATACAATTCTAGCACTTTTGTACATATTATTTATTTAGATCATAGCAACAGTCAGATAAAAATTACTATTGGCACAGAGTACATAAATATAATTGTTTAGTATGGAGCTATTCCAGGTATTCTTTTACACTATAATAGCAGTTGGTCATTAAAAATTTGAATACTGCTTCTTTAAATGAAGACAATTTTTTTATTTCTTTTATCTTTACTGGTAGTTTGTTATACAATCTACTTCCTTGTATGTTTGTTGATTGTATAACAAATGGTCTGTACTGTGTCTTACCAAAATTTCATGGTAATCCATTTGTCTTGAACTATATGTAGACATTTCCAGATAATATGTCAACTTCATTTTCAGTGACTGAACTGGTGCTACTTTTTATTCATATCCTTTTATCATTTGCGAAAATAACAAAATTTTTGATTTTTTACATTGTTATTGGAAATTAATTTCTGTACATTAGAAACAACAGAGGATTCAGAATAGAACCCTGTGGTGTATTGTGTCAGATTTATTCAAATTCTGAGAGCCTATTGGTTGACATGGAATTGATACACTATGTTGTCATGCAGAGTGGAGAGAAACCAGGAACCCAGTGTATCCGCTATTCCATGACATTTTATCTTTTGCATGAGACTATTGTGGGTCACCAATTTTTTGAGATTTATCTTCTCTAGATATTCTGTGAACAGTTTTGTAAGATACTTTTACATTAAATTATTACCTTTCATACAGGTTTAATAATTTCTATTGGAACACTGGCCTCTCATAGCACATTTGCTATGTTTATACAGAAAATCTGTTTTATATATCTCATCAGGAATTACTTCTGGAATGCCATTTCTTTGTTGTGAGTTACTTGTGTTCGTTTCATCCCTTGACTATAAAAACATTTATAAAATCTTTGATTGCTTGTACAACTTTCTGTTGTTATTTACTATAAAGGCAGTTGCATTTTTAGTTCAATTCAGCATTTTGAAAAGTCTGTTTTGTATTTGCTTCCTTCTGGAAGAATATATTATGGATGAAAATGTCCCTGGTGAATTCTCCTAATGTGTAGCTTTTGTTATATCTGCTATCACTCTCTAAGTTTTCCACCAAGAACTATTCTTTTATCTTTGGCTTACTTTTGCATTAATACCTGTCATGTTTGTCTTCTAGTTAAATTTGTCCCCTTAATGATGGTGTCAGTCCACTACTCCAAATATCCATTCACTAAGGCTAAAATGCAGATGTCCTAGGAACCCTTTAGTGGCAAAAGGGATGCTGAAAATATTACCCATTGTGCACAAGCTTAACAGGGGTGAAAGAGTCTGACTATGCTTGTGAACTGGTGAATAGTGTTGAACTCAACAGAGCTCTGTGCACAGCCAAGAGCATACACAATTAGAGTCATGGGAGGGCAGCTTCTCCCTCCAAGCACACACACATATCAACAAAAAGAACTCTGCAAACCAAACTTAACATTCTGCCATGAGACAGACAGATGTATCAATTTAGTATCAGACTAAAGGAAGACAGAACAGATAATTAATATTGAGTAGTAGTAAGTGTACAGTCAGTAAGATGGAGCATGTGCTATGATGTCATTATGCACAGTAGCCAAATGTTGGTGTTGAGTTTTGTAAAGAATACATATGACGTGTAAATATGAAATCTTCAAATTATTTGTATAATTTAAAATGCCTTAATCCAAATTATCATCAATGTTGTGTTTTTGAAAACCTCATTATTCAGTGTAGAGTTTACAAGCTACTGACAACAGTTTTAGTAGTACTTCACACAAAAACATCATCTTTAAAGTAATATTCAAAATTTATGATTCATAAAAACCACATGTACTGCATATTTGACCCCATTTATTATTATTTGTTCTCTAATTCATGTATCTTATTTGAAAAGCCTCAGGATATTTGATCTTTTCTGAAGTTTACTTATTCAAAATTTTTGTTTTCAAGTTTAGATCTTGAAATATGATCCTTCTGAAAGTACAGTATTATTATCAAATAGCACTAATTTTTCTGTTTCTAAATATGTACAATTTTACATGTAATGGTTTTGTGTTAGTTAAACAGTTTTTCAATTAAAAAGTTAAATTTCCAGAAATCTCAGTGTGGGCTTTTCTAAATCCCTGGGATAAAAGATACACACCAAAATTCTTCTACATAAAATAGAATCTATCATTTTTGCGATTTGAAGTACATGTCCATTATAATTATCCGGGCTGTTATGCCGTGGTCAGTTGATGAATTCTGTGTAAATTCCCAACGTTTGTTCCCCGTCTGCGGAGGACATCTTCAAGGGGGTCTGTAGCTTGATGGAAGGTCCAACACACCCACTGGCTCGCTACTGACTCTTTGTACTTCAGTCAGTAGCGAGCCAGCGGATGTGTTGGACCTTCCATCGAGCTATAGACCCCCTTGAAGATGTCCTCCGCAGACAGGAATGAAACGTTGGGAATTGACACAGAATTCATCAACCGACCATGGCATAACAGCCTGGATTATTATAATGGACATGACATTTCCGGCCGTGAAAGTCTACATTTTAGATTTTAAGTACACAATGTTATTGTCCTAGAAAATAACTCCATACTCTAATGTACATACGTACTAATTATCAGTCCTGTCTTTTATGCATGTATTGATAATTTAATAACTTAGTATTTTAAGTTTTTGTGATTTAGAAAAATGCTCCTCACAAAGTCAGTCAGTCTTGGATGGACATTCATTTTAATTAGGTTTATACAGGCAGTCTTAGATATGCTTTCATTATGTACAGACCTTATGTTATCTGGTCCATGCCTAGCATTTCAAGAGTAAAGTCAATATATAAAAGTTCCATGTCAGTGGTCTGTAAAAAGCCAGAATTGAGTGCAGTTACACATATACAGTCACAGTCTACCTACAGTCACACGAAATCACTTGGGAAAACTTCAAACAAACATTTATCTAATTCAAACGACATATAATTTCCCCTTGTTTGTGCAATTTAGGATCATCATAGTTTCTATATGTTTGCTTATCTGCCTTCTTACAAATACGAGGTTTTCCATGTAAAAGCTGATCACCACAATAAAAGACAGTGATTACAAATATGCATAAATGTGAAATCCATTCTGATGATGTTAAGCAAAGTCATTTAATGTTCACTCAAAACACCTAGCAATCACCAACTGAATTCAGAAATAAGGGTATGACATCCAAGAAATCAATTATATCTGAACAATAAATTTACTATTTGTCTGACTCCATTTGGAATACTTTGAGTGAATTGTGTATACCACTAAAAGTTCATGAAGTACGAGACTGCTGTGAACTGACCCAGTCATTTGAAAATCTTTTTATTGCATGTTGCTGATGTTATGAGTATATATGTGCAAACCTTGAAACACAGAGTTAGAGTGGGCCATAGCATTGACAAGGAAGCTGTATCATTTACAAATACAAAAGTTCCAAGAAGGAACATTAATAAAAACCAATAATTCTGAGACATGTATCATTCATTGGACAACACACTATTTCCACAATATGAATGCTGGATACCCTATACTGAGAACAATACCTTCAATTTTGGAAAAAAAAAAGAAGAGAAACTTCTTGCGCAAGCAGCTGGGTTCCACAAAAGATCAACAGTCACCTAAGATACCCACAGAGAAAAAATCAAATATTTGAAATTATAACAGGAAAGAAAGGGAATTACAAAGATTGGTTGCAATATTTCTGAGACACTGAAAAGTAAATAATAATGGGAGATCTATTACACTGCCTGAAAAAGATGTTAAGCATTAGAAGGGGAAGAGGAAACAAAATTAAACTTTGCACATTGAGAGGGTATGTGACGTGTTTACTTGAGCGATTAAAAAATAACTTTTCAGCAATAGCCAACTTATCATTATGATGTTGAACCCGCTTTGACCTGGATGCATGGACCCATTTGGTTGGGAAAGGTATCATAATGACACTCATTTGACTTCTTAGGCAAGCTGGCCCCTGACTGCTTTAAATGTTCCTTGATATCCTTGATACTGGCACTTAGAAAGAATTGACATTTCAGCTGGCCCTGCAAATGTTCTATTGAGGAAAGATTTTTGGGATCTTGCTGGTCATGGCAGTACTTCATCATCCCTCAGACAATCCTTACACACATGAGCATTGTCCAGTTGAAAAATGGCACCACGACACTGTCACATGAGAGGATCTAGAATGTCCGTGATATATTGTTGTGCTGTCAGAGTCCTGTCAATCACTACTAGCTGTGACCTGAAGTCATACACACTGGCTCCCAACATTGAGATGCCAGAAATAACACTGCTGTGCCCCTCCAAAACAATGGATTAATGGGACCCCTCTCCAGATCACCACCACACTCATCAACGAAGGTCATCTGAAGTAATGCAGAAATGCAATTAATTGCTGGACACAATGTGAAATCATTCATTAGAAGTCCAAGCTTCCTAGTCACAGCACCACTCCAAACACAGCCATTTGTGTTGTGGTGTTAACAGTGAACTACACATGGGATTGTAATTCCCAGTCCAGATGCCACTAGTCTCTGACCAATTGTGCAGGATGAGACAGAATGTTACATGGAGTCTATTACTTGGTCTTGGTGTGCCATAGTGTTCAATATTTGTGGGGATGAGATGTGGTGAACCAGTACCTTGACAACAGCTATATGTGCTCTCATTTTCCCACGCAGTCCAGCATGAAACCACTGTCACATCTAAATGCCTCACAAATCTGGGGTTGCACGATTTGTACAGCTGACTAAATAGAGACCCACAAGCGGACCCCTTTCAGACTGTATGGTTACTGATAACACTGTCCCATACAAGTATGTGGCATCTCTTTGTCTTTTAGTGATCACCCTACATCTGACACTCTTCATGCCCCTTATGTACACTACCAGGCCTAGTAACAACACTAGACATGAACTATTCTACTACACTCAGGTGGTAGTTTTACGTCACAGAATATTGCAACTCTTGTCATTTACATACCTACTATGATGTGTATGTGTACAAAATTACATTGACAGCCAAGAGTGGAAATGTGCTTGCACTGGTTTCTAAGGGAAGAAGCAACTATTGTGAATGCTGTGGTGAAAGTGGGTTTGTGCCAAATGTGTTATTAATATTTAAATCTATGATGAAATATTGTGATCATACTGATCATAACATTAATTAATCCACAATCTGCCTACACTCTTTGGATTGTTGAAATAATTAACAGGTTGTCATGAAAAAATACAACTGTACACTGTAATTAAAACAAACAAGTAAAGATTCAAAACATTTAAAGTTGATAGTATCTGTACTGTGTATGAGCAGACAGTTCTTAGATCACCTTCGTATTGTATTTAAAATGCAATCAATCTAATTTATGCCACACTGAAATAGTGTTTAGGAAACACAAATATTACATTCAAGCTGGATAGTTGATTTGCAACATAAAAGAACAGTTTCCTGTTATAAAGTCCAGTAGGCCTCTCATTACACACATTTTTGTGCAGACAAGGAGGATTAACTATTGACATAACGATAATAATTCATTGTCAGTACACAGGCCAACTGTACCACGACAGTGAGAGTAATAATGTAAGAAGGAGTGATATCTTAGCGGTCTTACGACACAAAGAATGGCTATCAGCCATAGTGTTACTAACATTAGTGGATTCAGTCTTATGTTACAGGTGTGTGCCATTTAAGGACCTATAATATTTAAGGTGGGTAGTAGTAGGGGTGTTCACCCTACCTCTTGCAGTACCATTGTGCATAGATACTTTCTTCCCCTTTGCAGCTCGCATGACATCTCTTCAACTATAACCAGAGCCATTTTTTGTGGACCCTCAAAATTATTTCATCATTCATCATCCATCACAAAACTAGTGTGGGTTTGCCTACTAACCTCTACTCACATCCCAGTTGTACTCTTGCTCAAAGCTACCTCTGTCCAGTTGAAAGTACAGCAAAGTTTCCAAGTCATTGTTGTCCCTTATCAGTCAGCGAGTCTTCGTGTGACAGATTATACGTTTATTTTTTCAGACCACGAGTGGTCTACCGGGACCATCCGACCGCCGTGTCATCCTCGGTGGAGGATGTGGATAGGAGAGGCGTGGGGTCAGTACACCACTCTCACGGTCGTAAGATGGTATTCTTGACCGAAGCCGTGACTATTCAGTTAAGTAGCTCCTCAATTGGCATCACGAAGCTGAGTGCACCCCGAAAAATGGCAACAGCGCATGGCGGCCTGGATGGTCACCCATCCAGGTGCCAATCATGCCCGACAGCGCTTAACTTCGGTGATCTCACGGGAACCGGTGTATCCACTGCGGCAAGGCCATTACCTATACATTTATTATATATGACTGTAAATACCGAATAACCATATTGTCAGCAGTAAGTAATGGAGAGCAACGAACCTTTATTTGTATACCACAAAATTATCAATCAAAATGGTTATGATGCTAACAGTGTGAACATCTGGATTAGAAACTAGGATTTACTGATTGATCCCCTTAATACTCAAAGATTTAACTGAGGCTGTGTCTTCAGTCCTTAGCAATACATTTTTGCAACTATTAAGTATCAATAATGCATGCTCAGCTTCATGAACACCAATATTTTTCTGTCATAAGATAGCACAGAAATTTTTTTCTAAGTTTTCTAAAAACTGCTGTTCCCTGTTACCTGTAGCATAGACTCATAGCCTCAGCAGCTGCTGTACCTTCGTCTAATAGGGAAGCATTAGCTACTTCCATGCCTGTGAGGTCACATACCATTGTTTGGTAATTCAGCAGTCCTTCCAGCCTGCCCTGAGCTACTTCTGGCTGATAAGGTGTGTACTGTGTGGTCCTATGAAAAAGAGAGAACAACTGGCAATCAGACTGATATGTTGGAATCCATTTATCTTTCTAATAAACTAAAGTATTTTAAATATTAAGTGTGTTCTCAAATACATACCAGCCAGGATTTTCAAATATATTTCTCATAATTGTGTGAGGAACACAACAATTATTGTAACCCATGCCTATATAACTACGCCACACTTTGTTCTTGTTTGCTATCTCCTGGATACGTTTTATTAGCTCATATTCACCTGAAATGTAAGTAAATATTTGGCAGTGATGGTTTTATAGTGATATCACTGAAATTATTATATTTGCATTTGTATAAAAGTATAAAACATCAAAGCATTCTTTTCAATACTGAGACTTATTCTGCTAAAGTGTGCAACACCAAAATTTAATTTACAGCATGGCTGCTTGATTTTATCCAACAGATACTGAAAAGGGGAAACATTCATTTCCTAACTCTGTTAAGATGCCATCTTTTTCTACTGGTGTAACTTTATATTAGATTTACCAAATTCGGCATTTCTCATTGCATTAAGCTTACAAACAGGATTGTGCTGTGTATACTTCACATAATGAAGTAACCCCTGTCACCAACAATTTGTAGTTCAAACTTGTGGATCTATGTACCATAATTTATGATAATGCTGCAAAAAAAATGTTGCTATCAATTTGATTTATACAGATCATTTTTACAGAAAATGCTTAACTCTGAAAATAATATGAATAGTGGCAGACAAAGGAGTAGTAACTTTGTTTGAAAATGGAGAATAGTTAAATTGCTAAGAGAAACTTTAAAACTGACCCTTAGGTCTTGTGGGAGTAGAACTTCAAAATGTTATAACGAAGTAGTAAAATGGAAGATATATATGGTAAAAAATATTTTGATAGGTCTGCACAGTGTGGCATTAGAGAGAGAGAGAGAGAGAGAGAGAGAGAGAGAGCACAAAAATTGGCAAAGGCAAATAGATTTATTGTCTGGTGTGTCAGAACTCAACATTACATGTTTTTCCATTATCACATCAGTAATTTACTTCTTATTACCTAGTACTGTCATGGCTACGAATGCTACAAAAATATTCCCTATAAGAGATATAACTATCTGAAATCATGCCTGAAAATGGAAATCAACTTGTTCAGCACTTTCTCCTCAACAAACAGATTAACTTTCTTATTCTTTCAACATCCTCATCATCTATGCTAAGCTTCCCATCACACAACTTCCTTTAATAATCCCATCACTGTAAGGGTTGCCTTATCGGAAGAGAGATAATCTGAGGTGACACAGTAAACTGTCAGGAGGCTGTGATGCAAACAGGCTCTAAACCAGGGGTTTTCAGACTGTGCATCACAGCTCCCAGAGGCAACGCAACCTTACAATGGGAGTGTAGTAGTGGTTTTACAAAAATAATAATTTGGTTAATTTGCTTTCTAAGCAAAGGAACAACGTGTGCACTGGTATTGATTTCTTTTGGGCTGGCAAGAAAGTAGTGATACAGTGACAGTGTGCTAGATTGCAGTCAAATCTTACTACACAACTCATTTATTTTTGTTAAGTAACAATCAGTTTGAAAGTTAGTTTTGTTGAATGCAGATAATCTTTATTTGTTTATTGTCTTTTGTGATGATTTTTGTCTCTGTCAGCATGGATAAATTTTTAAATGTAAGTACAAAATGTATCGTGCAGCTCTAAAGACATGAACAGATGAAAATGCAGGAGGTATGAGAACAATTACTCAACTTTTGGTTTTACATGTACTACAGTTGGACATGTTAAATGACCCGGTGTATCATTTGTTTTAAAGTCCTAGCTACTGAAAGCATGTTTTGTAACCAAATGAAATGACATTTGGAGTCAAATCACAATACTTTGGCAAACAAACTATGAGAATACCTTTCCCACAATTTGAAAGACATGAAGAAAAAAGAAAAAAACTCTCACCACAAAGCTACGATTCCTGCAATGCTCATCTTTCACTTCACAAAGATGCCTACTGTGTAGCAAATAGCAAGGAACCTCACAATATAGTGGAAGATATTTTATTTCATATAATACGTGAGTTAGCTGCTAAGCAACTAGCAAATATGCCTTTGTAAGGCAACATTATTAGTCATTGAATATGTGATGTGGCCAAAAACACTAATAGTTGACAATTAATGGTTGGAAAAACTCCAAGGTAATGGCGATTTTGCTACTCATTCAATGAAGCCATAGACAAACAATGATATGCATCTAATGTTTATACAGGAAAATTACTCTTGGAACAAAAGCAACAGACTTCTTTGAAATACTACACTCTTTATTGAAGAAAAGAACATTAATTGGGAAAACTGTGTAGGCATTTATACAGATGAAGACCACAGTCTGTCTGTCTTTGACATTTATGCCAGATTGCAAGCTCTTTGTACACACTTCCACTCATCAAGAAACACTTGCATCATAAAGCATGAGTCCTGTTGTTCATGAGCTTCTTCAATCAGTGATCAAAGTTGTACACTTCATTAAATGTTGTCACTGAAGCTAAGGTGTTTTCAGCAAATGTGCATTACTATGGCAGTTGAGTACATGTCCCTAATTGATTACAGTAGCTCTTGCTAGCTTTCACATCGGGGTCTTTGAAAATGATTTATGAAGTTGGGACTGAATTTTACTTTTACCTTGTTCAACAGCAACATTTCCGTGAAGTTCATAGACAGTGACTATATTTTGATGCAGGTTTTTCTTTGTGAAAGCTTTTAAAACTCAGTTTATGGAAGGTATCCCTTCAAGGTAAAGAGACCAACATTCTGTAACTGTCACACAAGATTTCAGCTTCTAGATAGATTGTGGAAGAAAAAGTTGGATGATAAAGATATACATTACATTTTCCCTGCTCTTCACATGATTGTAGAAGACAATAACTTTCAGCTGAGTGAAGAATTGAAATCTGTGTTTATTGATCATTTAAATGAACTCACTGATTACTTTCTGAAGGACATTTTAGAACAAGTTGATCAACACAGTGAATTAAAGCTCCATTCAGTACAGAACTTACATCAACGCTTACCACTGAGGAACAAGAGACCTATTGATGTATAATACATGTGAACTGGCAATGCAGCGAATCAACAAACACCGGAGTTAGTGACTCGTTAGGAAAACTAAGGGGGCTA
Organism: Schistocerca nitens; assembly: GCF_023898315.1. Lineage (NCBI taxonomy): Eukaryota > Metazoa > Arthropoda > Insecta > Orthoptera > Acrididae > Schistocerca > Schistocerca nitens. The sequence continues at coordinate 561,863,969 of NC_064616.1, forward strand.
TTGAGGTCTAAGAAAGTGCCAAGTGGCAGCACTAGGAGCATAGCAGAAGTACATAGAAATATGAAAAATAGAAGGGGAAATGGTTAAAATAAATATTGAAAGAGATAGTCTTAAAATCAATCAACAGGAATGTTAAGGAGCACAAAGCTGTAGTGGTAGGAGCAGATAAGGGTAATATTTGCTTGCAATAACATAATCACCCCAGAAAATCAAAATAAGCTAAATGTAATTCATCCAAGACTCCAGCCATCTGCGCCAAAATCAAGACACACAAACCAGAATTTCCGGTTCACCTCATTCTTAATTGTATTGGTAACCTGGCAGAACCTGCTACCAAATTTGTTCCTAACATCTTAAGACAATATTTTGTTTATCATATCATTTATTCAATTTCAAATAGCAAGGTGCTCATTGATAAGCTTCAGAATAAAGCAGTTCCCCCAGTCTGCTGCTTAGTCTCTCTCAATGTGAAAAACTTGTACACAAACATACCAATCAATGAAACTATCAACATTATTGTTGATAATCTAAGAAAGAAGAGTGCACTCATTACTGATGAAATCGATGAGCTCGTATTCCTCCTTAGAATCATCATGTCATAAAACTATTTTTCTTTTCATAACCATATGTATAAACAAAAAGGCACTAGCAAAGGAGAAACGCTTGGCTGGCTGTTGCGCACACATTTTTCAACAACTCATTAGAGAACAAATACTTCAAACAGCAATTACTCAGTGATTGATTGTGTGATTGATTGATTACTTAGCATCCATTTAGACCCTAATTTAGTACAACGTGAATTAACTAATCTGAAGCATACCACAAAAGCTAATGGCTATAATGCCAACCTAGTAGACTGGGTATTTTGTCAAAAATCAGCAAATTTGAATAACACAATCAGTTCTCATAGTACTCCTTCAGACTTCAGCTATGTCACTTTAACTTTTTGGGTGATACATTGTATAGAGTAGACAACCTCCTCAAATTGCATCATGTTAGTCTCTTTCTACATCCGTGGTAGGATTCGGTACATGTTCGTCCACAATGAACAGCGAACTAAAGATTTCTTCTCTGACTCCAGTATGCACAAGCTCACCTGTGCCCATTGTTCCCTAACATGCAGACTGGTAGTTCTGTCAAAATAAGATTTCAAGAGCTCCATCTTACCAAAATGGATGATGAAAAAAAAAAAAATCCTCAATTGTAGAATATCTTAGTACTAGAGGCCATTGTGAACCTCCTCTTGACTCCCTCCAGGTTTTACACTGTGACCCTAAAGATAAAGAACTATTCTGGAATAATTTGAGATAACTAAATTCCTTGAACATTCTAAAAGTTGTACATCTCAATGACCAACTAGTGATAAGAAATCAAGTTTTTGTGACTAAAATATCAGCTTTGTCAACACACTTAATCCTGTGTTCAGTGTGGTTTATCACACATTCGTGTTTTTGCCCCTATTTACCTTTCTCTACAAATTCATTATTTCACAACCCTGCCTCATTCCTTATATCCAATTCTTTATTTCTTATTCCACTCCCCCCATCCTTCCACTCTTCTTTCCTTTCAGCTATAAGGTGTTTACTTTGTTATTCAATAGTTTCCTTATGCTGTCATTAGCTCTAGCTTCAGAGCATTTAATTTTGTGTACTTTATAATAACAGCATTATATATTCATATATTCCACTTTACTGTGTTCCCCTTCTTTTTAATTATTATATAGTTTAGTTTTACCTTTATCATTATCACTGGCTATCTAAGATTCAACCTGTGTATTCCTTATTATTTTATTTGTATTTATTTTAAGCATTTCCCCTTCTATTTTATGTATTCATATGCCTTTGTACTTCTTCTCTGCTCTCATCACCACCACTTGGCACTTTATTATAGAATTCATGAGCCCCTCTTAGCTTACCTAGTGATCCACTCTGGTGGATATATGGAGTCACTGCATCGCCTGTTCACACATAATATTAAATGTTTGTGACCGCCTTCCTATATTTGCACCACTTTCCACTCCACTTGTTGAGTGTTTACTATTATTATTCCTTAACTCTCACGAATTTATATCAATTCTGAGCTCAGTAAAATGTTTAATATTTTAATATAACTTTACTCATCTTGCCATTCTCAACCAGCCTCCTGGTCAAAACATGATGGTCGCGTATTTTGTTTTAACCTTTTGTTATTGAGGATTTTCATTATCTTACTAATGCGGCTTTCACTGTTTTAAGAAAAGTACAATAATTTTCATACCTCACTATTAACTCAATCTTGGCAATTGTTGGTGCCAGATAGATTCAAGTACTTTCATGTACCTAATAAAAACTATTTGGTTATTACTTGCAGATAAGCTGAAGGTGAGTCAGTTGACTCATATTTATACATATGTTTCACTTTTATCTCTGCAAATTTTACCCTGCTGTTTTGTTTTCATGTAGCTCAGTTGTTATGATGTAAGTTCTCATGCATTATGTGCTGTACAATAATATAATTTTGTTGGTACATTCAGTGGAACATGTGGATACTGTCTGTTCATGATGTTGGATGACAAAGTATAGGTATTTGTGCTTTGTGGGCTACACTACTTTTTCACCTCCATCCCCACCTTGTTGATAGGCAGGTGCTTTTTTTTATTTTATTAAGCATCCATTCACCAGTTCTTTGATGTAGGATATAGCTTACTTTTGATTCAACAACATAAATAATTTTAAGCATATAATACAATACAGTAAATTGTTGAAATAAAATACATTAAAATAATAGTACAATCTAATATATAGTCCAATAGATAAAAAAGCAATTTTTCATACATAAAAAGAAAGAGGAAATAATTTAAATTTCTGTCAATGGATATTAATTTACTGTGTAACGGCACCTCACCTGCAAATGTTTTTAGAGCCCTTTCAATTTTTGTATTTCCTTTATTGTCTTTATGTTGTGGGGAAGTTTATTGTAGAGTTTTTATCAGTTTTTGGTGGTCCATTTTGTCTGAGACTTGTGCTTGCATGCTCACTGTGAAGGTCCAGTTTTTGCCTGGTGTCATATGCATGGACTGCTTGATTTGTACATACTAAGTTGTTTTTAGCCACTGAAATTTTCTGTATGTAACTACCTATCTCAAGCATGTATAGGCATGGCAGTGGTAGTATCTGGAGTGCTTTAAAAAGTATTGGCAAAAGTTTCTGCATGTAGTATTTTCAGTTGTGCTAATAATCCTCTTCTGTGCTATGAACCAGCTTTGGAGAAATCCCACCAAAAATTATCCCATATCACAGCAGTTCTTCTGCTTGGGCATAAATACACATTTTTTAAATATTTCTTTTGTTGTATACCTAACAAGTATTTTTGTGCCGTAGCATAACATGCTCAGCTTCTTGCTTATATTATTGATGTGTGTGTTCCACTTCATGTTGTCCTGAATCCATATTCCTAGAAATTTGCTGAGTTCACAATTTATGATTGTTTGTTAAATAGATTTATGGTGGGGATTAGTGGATGTTTGTTTTGTATGGTATGATGGTGCATTGCAACAGTTTTCTCTGTGTTAACAATAAGAATGTTAGTGGTGAGCCATTCTGCAATGTTTGTGGAACAATTTTCTATTTCATATTGTTGTTCTGTAGCAGTTTTGCCTTTCATCAATACATTTGTGTCATCCACAAATGTTATATATTTTGGGAGTTGCTGGATGACTATGTCACTGACAAATAGCAACAACACTGGGCCCAAAATAGAACCCTGGGGCATGCTGTACTTAATTTATTTTCTTTTAGATTGGTAGCTGTACATAATGTTTTCTTCCTGATGCATAATTTCTACTATCTGTTCTCCACTTTTCAGGTATGCATCACCCATTTGTGTGCCAAGCCTGTATATGGCAATTTTTCAAGCAGTAAATTGTGGTCCATTACATCAAAAGCTTCTGCGAGGTCCTGAAATATTGCTAATATGTGCTCATTCTGGTGATACATGTTCCTTCAAGTCTATTGCAGACAAGGCTTCATTAACAAAATCAAAAATGGCAATTTCTGTTGGCATGAATTTTCAGGGTTCTTATGCCAACAGTGATAATTTCCAGGCAGTAAGTGATAAGTGTACCAAGTTTTGTTGAAATACAATTTTGTGTATACATATTTCAGTTAAGGCAATTTAGTAGTAATAAGATGACAGTACTTAGTTTGTATAACACAGTTTTTTAATAAACTATGCATATAGGTACTGTAGAAATCCCTAGAAAACTATGTAAAACCACACTGCTGATTATTCAAAATGTAAACATTTCAAACATTCACAACATTTAATATGATTTTAAAGATGTATGGAATTGGAATTTGTAAATAAAGGCCACTGCACAGTATTTTATCTGTAATTTGCATATTTAAAAAGTGATTGTGAAATTTTAGATATGATCATACTTTCATGTTGTTGTGGTCTTCAGTCCCGAGACTGGTTTGATGCAGCTCAACATGCTACTCTATCCTGTGCAAGCTTCTTCATCTCCCAGTACCTACTGCAACCTACATCCTTCTGAATCTGCTTAGTGTATTCATCTCTTGGTCTCCCTCTACGATTTTTACCCTCCACGCTGCCCTCCAATGCTAAATTTGTGATCCCTTGATGCCTCAAAACATGTCCTACCAACCGATCCCTTCTTCTAGTCAAGTTGTGCCACAAACTACTCTTCTCCCCAATCCTATTCAATACCTCCTCATTAGTTACGTGATCTACCCACCTTATCTTCAGCATTCTTCTGTAGCACCACATTTCGAAAGTTCTATTCTCTTCTTGTCCAAACTGGTTATCGTCCATGTTTCACTTCCATACATAGCTACACTCCATACAAATACTTTCAGAAACGCCTTCCTGACACTTAAATCTATACTCGATGTTAACTATTTCTCTTCTTCAGAAACGATTTCCTTGCCATTGCCAGTCTACATTTTATATCCTCTCTACTTCGACCATCATCAGTTATTTTACTCCCTAAATAGCAAAACTCCTTTACTACTTCAAGCGTCTCATTTCCTAATCTAATTCCCTCAGCATCACCCGACTTAATTCGACTACATTCCATTATCCTCGTTTTGCTTTTGTTGCTGTTCATCTTATATCCTCCTTTCAAGACACTGTCCATTCCGTTCAACTGCTCTTCCAAGTCCCTTGCTGTCTCTGACAGAATTACAATGTCATCGGCGAACCTCAAAGTTTTTACTTCTTCTCCATGAATTTTAACACCTACTCTGAATTTTTCTTTTGTTTCCTTTACTGCTTGCTCAATATACAGATTGAATAACATCGGGGAGAGACTACAACCCTTTCTCACTCCCTTCCCAACCACTGCTTCCCTTTCGTGCCCCTCGACTCTTATAACTGCCATCTGCTTTCTGTACAAATTGTAAATAGCCTTTCGCTCCCTGTATTTTACCCCTGCCACCTTCAGAATTTGAAAGAGAGTATTCCAGTTAACGTTGTCAAAAGCTTTCTCTAAGTCTACAAATGCTAGAAACATAGGTTTGCCTTTTCTTAATCTTTCTTCTAAGATAAGTCGTAAGGTTAGTATTGCCTCACGTGTTCCAACATTTCTACGGAATCCAAACTGAACTTCCCCGAGGTCCGCTTCTACCAGTTTTTCCATTCGTCTGTAAAGAATTCGCGTTAGTATTTTGCAGCTGTGACTTATTAAACTGATAGTTCGGTAATTTTCACATCTGCCAACACCTGCTTTCTTTGGGATTGGAATTATTATATTCTTCTTGAAGTCTGTGGGTATTTCGCCTGTCTCATACATCTTGCTCACCAGATGGTAGAGTTTTGTCATGACTGGCTCTCCCAAGGCCATCAGTAGTTCTAATGGAATGTTGTCTACTCCCGGGGCCTTGTTTCGACTTAGGTCTTTCAGTGCTCTGTCAAACTCTTCACGCAGTACCTTATCTCCCATTTCATCTTCATCTACATCCTCTTCCATTTCCATAATATTGTCTTCAAGTACATCGCCCTTGTATAAACCCTCTATATACTCCTTCCATCTTTCTGCCTTCCCTTCTTTGCGTAGAACTGGGTTCCCATCCGAGCTCTTGATATTCATACAAGTGGTTCTCTTCTCTCCAAAGGTCTCTTTAATTTTCCTGTAGGCAAAATCTATCTTACCCCTAGTGAGACAAGCCTCTACATCCTTACATTTGTCCTCTAGCCATCCCTGCTTAGCCATTTTGCACTTCCTGTGGATCTCATTTTTGAGACGTTTGTATTCCTTTTCGCCTGCTTCATTTACTGCATTTTTATATTTTCTCCTTTCATCAATTAAATTCAATATTTCTTCTGTTACCCAAGGATTTCTATTAGCCCTTGTCTTTTTACCTACTTGATCCTCTACTGCCTTCACTACTTCATCCCTCACAGAGCTACCCATTTGTCTGCTACTATCAATTGTTCCCTTATGCCCTCCCTGAAACTCTCTACAACCTCTGGTTCTTTCAGTTTATCCAGGTCCCATCTCCCTAAATTCCCACCTTTTTGCAGTTTCTTCAGTTTCAATCTGCAGTTCATAACCAATAGATTGTGGTCAGAATCCACATCTGCCCCTGGAAATGTCTTACAATTTAAAACCTGGTTCCTAAATCTCTGTCTTACCATTATATAATCTATCTGATACCTTTTAGTATCTCCAGGATTCTTCCAGGTATACAACCTTCTTTTATGATTCTTGAACCAAGTGTTAGCTATGATTAAGTCATCCTCTGTGCAAAATTCTACAAGGCAGCTTCCTCTTTCATTTCTTCCCCCCAATCCATATTCACCTACTATGTTTCCTTCTCTCCCTTTTCCTACTGACAAATTCCAGTCACCCATGACTATTAATTTTTTGTCTCCCTTCACTACCTGAATAATTTCTTTTATCTCGTCATACATTTCATCAATTTCTTCATCATCTGCAGAGCTAGTTGGCATATAAACTTGTACTACTGTAGTAGGCATGGGCTTTGTGTCTATCTTGGCCACAATAATGCGTTCACTATGCTGTTTGTAGTGGCTAACCCGCACTCCTATTTTCTTATTCATTATTAAACCTACTCCTGCATTACCCCTATTTGATTTTGTATTTATAACCCTGTAATCACCTGACCAAACGTCTTGTTCCTCCTGCCACCGAACTTAACTAATTCCCACTATATCTAACTTTAACCTATCCATTTCCCTTTTTAAATTTTCTAATCTACCTGCCTGATTAAGGGATCTGACATTCCACGCTCCGATCCATAGAACGCCAGTTTTCTTTCTCCTGATAACAACGTCCTCTTGAGTAGTCCCCGCCCGGAGATCCGAATGGGGGACTATATTACCTCCGGAATATTTTACCCAAGAGGACGCCATCATCATTTAATCATACAGTAAAGCTGCATGTCCTCGGGAAAAATTACGGCTGTAGTTTCCCCTTGCTTTCAGCCGTTCGCAGTACCATCACAGCAAGGCCATTTTGGTTAATGTTACAAGGCCAGATCAGTCCATCATCCAGACTGTTGCCCCTGCAACTACTGAAAAGGCTGCTGCCCCTCTTCAGGAACCACATGTTTGTCTGGCCTCTCAACAGATACCCCTCCGTTGTGGTTGCACCTACGGTACGGCCATCTGTATCGCTGAGGCACGGAAGCCACCCCACCAATGGCAAGGTCCATGGTTCATGGGGGGGGGGGGGGGGGGGGGCATACTTTCATATAGGAAAAAATTAATATCCAACAACATTAATTACTTAAGCTATTTTGTTTGTGCTGACCTTGTTAACACACTTAAAACTCCATGAATATTTAATGTTTATTATACGAGGTCTGTCTAAAAAGTATCTGACCTTTGATTTTCCCATGCAAGACAACAGCGTGGCGCCACTGTACGCAGTAAAGTTTTTTGAGCAAAGATACTGCAACAAATTTTGTCAAAAGCTTGGTGGTTCTCAAAACAAAACAATTTGTAAGATTCAGCAGGTATCTGGAGAAGATGTGATGGGTGTAACACAAATTAAGCAGTGGTTCACCTGATTCAAAAATGGCCGCACATCAGCGGAGAGTGACCAGTGTTCTGGCAGGCCCCAAACTGCTCTGAGTGCAGCTGTTGTTGAGAGGGTGCAAAATTTGGTGAAGGCAGATTATTGTTTGACTGTGCGGGAGATTGCCCAAGAGGTTGGAGTGAGTAAAGATTCTGCACATGCAATTTTGCATGATGATTTGAACATGCATCAAGTGGCTGCAAAATTTGTGCCCAAGTTGTTGTCGCTGGAACAAAAAGACCTCTGTTTTGACATTGCACAGGACCTTCTGGACACAGGGAATTACAGCCGTTCGCCAACTGCCCTACTCTCCAGATACGGCTTCTTGTGACTTCTGGTTGTTTCCAAAATTCTACATCTACATCTATACTCCACAAGCCACCTGACGGTGCGTGGCGGAGGGTACCTTGAGTACCTCTATCGGTTCTCCCTTCTATTCCAGTCTTGTATTGTTCGTGGAAAGAAGGATTGTCGGTATGCTTCTGTGTGGGCTCTTATCTCTCTGATTTTATCCTCATGGTCTCTTCGCGAGATATACGTAGGAGGGAGCAATATACTGCTTGACTCTTCGGTGAAGGTATGTTCTCGAAACTTTAACAAAAGCCCGTACCGAGCTACTGAGCGTCTCTCCTGCAGAGTCTTCCACTGGAGTTTATCTATCATCTCCGTAACGCTTTTGCAATTACTAAATGATCCTGTAACGAAGCGCGCTGCTCTCTGTTGGATCTTCTCTATCTCTTCTATCAACCCTATCTGGTACGGATCCCACACCGCTGAGCAGTACTCAAGCAGTGGGCGAACAAGTGTACTGTAACCTACTTCCTTTGTTTCGGATTGCATTTCCTTAGGATTCTTCCAATGAATCTCAGTCTGGCATCTGCTTTACCAATGATTAACTTTATATGATCATTCCATTTTAAATCACTCCTAATGCATACTCCCAGATAATTTATGGAATTAACTGCTTCCAGTTGCTGACCTGCTATTTTGCAGCTAAATGATAAGGGATCTTTCTTTCTATGTATTTGCAGCACATTACACTTGTCTACATTGAGATTCAATTGCCATTCCCTGCACCATGCGTCAATTCACTGCAGATCCTCCTGCATTTCAGTACAATTTTCCATTGTTACAACCTCTCGATATACCACAGCATCATCTGCAAAAAGCCTCAGTGGTCTTCTGATGCCATCCACAATGTCATTTATGTATATTGTGAATAGCAACGGTCCTACAACACTTCCCTGCAGCACACCTAAAATCACTCTTACTTCGGAAGACTCCTCTCCATTGAGAATGACATGCTGCATTCTGTTATCTAGGAACTCTTCAATCCAATCACACAATCGGTCTGATAGTCCATATGCTCTTACTTTGTTCATTAAACAACTTTGGGGAACTGTATCAAATGCCTTGCGGAAGTAAAGAAACACGGCATCTACCTGGGAACCCGTGTCTATGGCCCTCTGAGTCTCGTGGACGAATAGCGCGAGCTGGGTTTCACATGACCGTCTTTTTCGAAACCCATGCTGATTCCTACAGAGTAGATTTCTAGTCTCCAGAAAAGTCATTATACTCGAACATAATACGTGTTCCAAAATTCTACAACTGATCGACGTTAGAGATATAGGTCTATAGTTCTGCAAATCTGTTCGACGTCCCTTCTTGAAAATGAGAATGACCTGTGTCCTTTTCCAATCCTTTGGAACGCTATGCTCTTCTAGAGACCTACGGTAGACCGCTGCAAGAAGGGGGGCAAGTTCCTTCGCGTACTCTGTGTAAAATCGATCTGGTATCCCATCAGGTCCAGCGGCCTTTCCTCTTTTGAGCGATTTTAATTGTTTCTCTATCCCTCTGCCATCTATTTCGATATCTACCATTTTGTCATCTGTATGACAATCTAGAGAAGGAACTACAGTGCAGTCTTCCTCTGTGAAACAGATTTGGAAAAAGATATTTAGTATTTCGGCCTTTAGTCTGTCATTCTCTGTTTCAGTACCATTTTGGTCACAGAGTGTCTAGACATTTGTTTTGATCCACCTACTGCTTTGACATAAGACCAAAATTTCTTAGGATTTTCTGCCAAGTCAGTGCATAGAACTTTACTTTCGAATTCATTGAATGCCTCTCGCATAGCCCTCCTCACACTACATTTCGCTTCACGTAATTTTTGTTTGTCTGCAAGGCTTTGGCTATGTTTATGTTTGCTGTGAAGTTCCCTTTGCTTCTGCAGCAGTTTTCTAACTCGGTTGTTGTACCACGGTGGCTCTTTTCCATCTCTTACAATCATGCTTGGCACATACTCATCTAATGCATATTGTACAATGGTTTTGAACTTTGTCCACTGATCCTCAACACTATCTGTACTTGAAACAAAATTTTTGCGTTGAGCCATCAGGTACTCTGTAATCTGCTTTTTGTCACTTTTGCTAAACAGAAAAATCTTCCTACCTTTCTTAATATCTCTATTTATGGATGAAATCATCGATGCAGTAACCGCTTTATGATCGCTGATTCCCTGTTCTGCGTTAACTGTTTCAAATAGTTCGGGTCTGTTTGTCACCAGGAGGTCTAATATGTTATCACCATGAGTCGGTTCTCTGTTTAACTGCTCAAGATAGTTTTCAGATAAAGCACTTAAAAAAATTTCGCTGGATTCTTTGTCCCTGCCACCCATTACGAATGTTTGAGTCTCCCAGTCTATATCAGGCAATTTACAGTCTCCACCCAGAACTATAACATGGTGGGGAAATCTACTCGAAATATTTTCCAAATTATCCTTCAGGTGCTCAGCCACAACAGCTGCTGAGCCAGGGGGCCTATAGAGACATCCAATTACCATGTCTGAGCCTGCTTTAACCGTGACCTTCACCCAAATTATTTCACATTTTGGATCTCCGTCAATTTCCTTCGATACTATTGCACTTCTTATCGCTATAAAAACGCCTGCCCCTTCACTGTCCAGCCTGTCTCTGTGGTATACATTCCAATCTGAGTTTAGGATTTCATTACTGTTTACGTCTGGTTTCAGCCCATTTTCTGTCCCTAGTACTATATGGGCATTGTGACCGTTAACTAATGAGAGCAGTTCTGGGATCTTTCTATATACGCTCCTGCAGTTTACTATTAGCGCATTAATATTGTTATTCCCTGTTGGATTTCGCCTACTCCTACCTTGCTGCTTCTCAGGAGGTGCCTTGTCGAGCCTAGGGAGGGAATTCTCTAACCTAAAAAACCCACATGTGCACTCCACACGTACTCGGCTACCCTTGTAGCCGCTTCCGGCGTGTAGTGCACGTCTGACCTATTCAGGGGGACCCTACATTTCTCCACCCGATAGCGGAGGTCGTGAAATTTGCACCCCAGATCTCCGCAGAATCTTCTGAGCCTCTGGTTTAAGCCTTCTACTCGGCTCCAAACCAGAAGACCGCAATCGGTTCTGGGAACGATACTACAAATAGTTAGTTCAGATTCCACCCTGAGAGCGAGGCTTTCTGCCTTCACCAATTCCGCCAACCGCCTGTATGAACTGAGGATGACCTCTGAACCCAGACGGCAGGAGTCATTGGTGCCGACATGAGCAACAATTTGCAGTCGGGTGCACCCAGTGCTCTCTATCGCCGCTGGCAGGGCCTCCTCCACATCTTGGATGAGACCCCCCGGCAAGCAGACAGAGTGAACACTGGCCTTCTTCTCCGACCTTTCCGCTATTGGAGACGTCACTGAAAGGATCCCGTTTTGAGAGTAGAGAAGAGAAGAGATAATGCGGAACTGACGACAGAGCTGAACACCATTCCAAAAGAAGACTTCCAGAGGTGTTTCCAGCAGTGGAAGGATCGGTGGGCGAAGTGTGTGCAAGCACAAGCACAATGGGTTAACTTTGAAGGGGATTAGGGTCCCAACCCCATCAGGTATTCAAAATATTTTTTCTGGCCGAAGGTCTGATACATTTTAGACAGACCTCTTAAATCTGTAAACGTACTGATGGCACTCATGTATACTGTATGTTTGTTGTTTATGTATTTAAGAGCCACTGCCAGGCCAGTTTTAAGCTGGACTGCCCACAATAGTTTTGATGCTCAGTGCATGTCAGATAATTATGAAAATATATAAAAAATGTTATCTACTAGTGTTTCATTCCATAGTTTGTGTAAATCCCTGTACCTCTTGATTACAACAGCATGCCACCTATGACAGCTATGTATCTATAAATTCCTACATACTCCTTCTGTAATAAACTGATGTTCTAAAACAACTTTCTTTATTTAATAGTACGAGCCTATGAGAATTCAATGTTTCATCAACAATGAGGTCATAAAAAACCTGGCACAAGCTCAGGAATGGGGAAGGAAACTGGCTGTGTCCTTTCAAAGGAACTATCCTGTCATGTGCCTGTTAGCGAAATCTGCATGGCCAAAAATGGAACTGAAACTTTGTCCTCCTGAATGTGAGTCTAGTGTGATAACCACTGCACCATCTCACTTGGTATTTAGTTCATGGCCATTAGTGTACATGAAAGTGTACCCTGTCCTCCTGGTATTTTTAAAACCATTGGTGTATATAATTTTGGTACTTGTGGATAACAGAGAGAAAGATGTCCTTATGGAAATGAGGTAAATGGAAGTTATAAGATAGTGGGATAGATCTAGTTGAACCTGTGGTCATCATACATAAAAGGTAGGGGTGTATGAAGTGATCCAGTGGACAGTAAAGTGGGAGCAAAGGATCTCTACGACATACAGTCAAATTCCAATTTGAAGTCCTACTCAAGGTGGAGTGTCAGGGTTGCAACTCCTGAGGAGGTAAAAGAGTACATTTGTTGAGGTGGTTATGGCACAGGCTGACATAGTAGGTAATGCCAAAACCACAGGGGTAGGACCCCAGACTGCACTAATAGGATTGTTAGAGAAGTGCTTGTGGCAAATCTTCCTCACAGTCATGAATATGAGCTAGCAGTCACAATGCTGATAGTGCTGCCGAATCATAAGTGACACTCCTATTCCAATTGCAATGAAACTAGAGCCCCATGGAAGTGCAATAGCATGGAACGATCTGCACTCAAAGCAGTATGGCTAAGAAATTAATGACCATTCAGTTTCTACATGAAGCTTAATTTGAGCCATCAGATGTGGAACAATTTTAGTATTAACAAGTAGGTCAATGAAGTGGAATTGCACAACTACTTTGAAAGACTGGGCTCCCAGGGAAAGGTCCAAATGGAGCTTGTTGTGGCAGCAAAAATTTCTAACCTATGTTGTGGTGGTGGATGGTGGAGAGGGGAGGAGGAGAAATGAAAACCATGGTCCTGGGCCTAAGACTTGGCCCTTTTTATGGTGCCTTGAAGGTAATACAAATTCACAATGTTCAGATACAGCACTATAGTGTCCTACTTGATTCAATCACATCATTTAAATGTCTGGGTGTAACATTGCAATGAAATATGCAATGGATCAATCATGTAAGGATTGAAGTAGGAAGGTCAAGTGGCCAACTTTGGTTTAGTGGGAAAATTTTGGGAAAGCGTTGCTCGTTTGTAATTGAGACCACATACAGGATGGAGTTCATGAACTGATATCTGTACCAAATACATGAGTCATTTTCATGGAGGGCAAGAGTAACCGTGAGTCCCATGGTGTCCACAAGTCCATTCAGAGCTATAAACACAATTGTGATACTGAAACAGTGCCCTGGGATTCACCGTTCTCCTGCAACTGTGTTGAGCTGAGGTATGTTCAGAATCTAATCCAGTGCAATCAGTAAGAAAATAAGCTATAGATAAATGGCAGTTAAGTGCTACAGAAGTCCCAGCTGCATAGTGTGGTCAAGATATAATGGCAGCATGCAGTGCTGCAGAACCATAGCTTCACGAAAGTTGGAAACTGCAATGAGATGGTGGCATTGAGGAAAATATCTATCTTACTCAGCATTCTTTCTTTGGATGTTTAATTAAAAAATGGGCCTTTGCACACAACCATTTTAAGATTATGAGACTGACCATTGAGAGGGGGTGTTTTAATTGTAAAGAATTTGCCAACAGTCTCAGATCATCTTCGCAATTTCATTAGACCACCATGGAACTTCTTCAGTAATGAAACACCTTCAAGAATGGGTTAACTACATCAATGGTGTCAGTAATTTTAGTTGTCACATCTCGAAGATGAGGCACATGTTCGAAACGCAGGTCTGCTGGTACGCCTTCTTGAATGCCTGAAGTGTGAGTCAGTTTTTAGAGATGGAATAGGAAAGAAAGGACAACTGGAAAGAGATCACTGTTACAAAGATCATAGTGGTTGGTTGGTTGGCTGAGGGTTAAGAGGCTACACAGAAAGGACACCAGTCTCTTCATCAAGAGGTAGTTCATCTCGAGTTAGTGGCAGCCAACAGAAATGTGATCGGATAATGAAAGTACGTAGGAGTGGTGAAATTGAGGCACTGAAGGCAATATTGATACCAGAGTACACTTTTACAGAAAAGTAAAAGCATAGGGATTGGTCTTGTATGTAGGTCAGAATAGATGGAGGGGTCCCCTAGGGCTCATCAGTGACAAAAGAAACCAGTCCCGCATCCAACATCCTACCAATCCTATTAAGGCCGAAGACGGTTATGGAGTAAATAATGCTTTCTACTCAAGAGATTCATAATAGTAAAAGTGAGAAGGCTAAAAACATCAGTTGGCCTATCAATAAAAAAGAAAATTGAGAGAAATAATCACAGCAGTAGCTGTGTGGGGAAAGGCAAGTGTCCTCCAGGGCTCTGCATGTGACATGAGCTGTCCTTCTCCCTCTGACCCATTATAGTATGAATATGCAAAAGTGTGAACAAATTTATAGTGGATCTTCATTTACTATGTGGTACTGAAATTTTAATTCCTGAATACTGCATTCCAGTTCCACTCCTAAGCGTGCTAAAAACAATAATTAACAAAAGTTTGCACAGGAATATGCCCTTTTGTTGCTCTGTATTTCCTCATATTATTTATTCCTGTGGTGTTTTTCTCCCAGTTTTATGTATTCACAATGTGGGGAATATTTTAGTGTTTAGTAGATCCAGAACTTTCACAAAAGTGTGTGCATGGAAAAACTCAAAAGCCTAATGAAAGTTAAGACTCTCTGATAAAAAAAACTGTGCCCCAAGACATTTGTTTCCACAACTGTTGATTAAGTTGCAGCGTATGGTGCTTGTTTAGTTTTTAACTGTGCTAGTCTTGGCAGACTGTGGACTCTACAGAGGCTAGTATTTGATCCAGGAGCTGTAAAAATCTAGCAAAAGATGTTATCAGTGTTCTGTTCCACAGATATTTTTAATAATGGTATATCAAACTTTGTACAAAAATACATTAATTTTGTTTTGGCAGATGCAAGCAAAAGAATCCCCCTCCCCCCCCCCCCCCCCCAACTCAGCTTGTGGCAGAAGATTCCCAAACACCAGCCATATCACCTACACATTGAAGGTAGTTTAAAATGTTACACTTGAGAATAAAAAACACTTACAGAACCATTTCAACTATCCATGCATTGTCCTCAAGGATTAGAGGTAATGTACCTGGAAGACAACACTTAACATTGAGAGCCAGGGGGAGGGACATTCCACCAGGATATGAGCTCCTGTCTGCAAGAGTCCAAAACCACAATGTGGGGGTGGCTCATTACATAACATAAAACTGTTGGTTAACCTGGTATGACCGATGTGGAGATGACAAGAGGATGGTGGATTCCTTCTGGGACATATGGAATGAGTGGTGGTATGCAGCAGTACTCTCCTTCATAGAGCAGAGTTTGTTGTATGGTGTCAGTAGTCTACCAAATCTTGCTTTATCTACAAGTGAAGAGAGGTTTTATTTGCACCTTCAAATCCTCACCTGGCATCATAGAAGTGAATGTGGGATGAGGAATCACTTCACCAGTCAAACGCTCAGCTAGTTCATTCTCTGGGATACCCACATTACTTGCGACCCAGAGATAGACATCTGAGCTGGCAATATGACTGAGGTTAAAAAGAAAATCATGAATAGCAGATATTACAGGATGACAAGAGTAACATTGATTAGTGGCCTAGAGACTGCTCACTGAGCCACCACACATTAAAATGTGGCCGAGGGAGGTTGAATTAACAAAATAAATGGCTCTGATATTTGCTGTCAGCTCTATTGCAAAAACACTCAACAAATGTTATTCCTGACTGGTGGGATATGTAAAAGCTTATACCATCCTATCAATGATTTGAGAGACACCAGTATAAATGATAGTAGCACCTAGTGCTCCTGAGGATCTGAGAGGAGTGGACACCAACAGGTTATGGGGGTGACAAACTTTTGAACCTTGAAATAGATTGGTTCTAATTCATGGTCTGGCTACCAACCAAGAGAGAGTGTGCTGGAAAACACAGAGAGCACATTCTAAGGTTAGGTGAAGGTCCCGGAAAATGGCATCAAGGTGCATTCCAGCTGGTAATCCCAACTAAGGGTGGGTGTCAGGGAGTAGATTTACCTTGTATGCAGAAATAATTTGATAAGTTGGATGATTAGGAAATTGTTGGATGGTGACTGCATAAGTGAAGAAGACTTGATACAAGCAGAAATGAATAGGGGAGCTCCACATTTTGATGAGGACTATTCCAGAAAGCATCAGTGGCCAGTCTTACTCTGCAGTGGCGCAGTGGTCAGCACACTGGACTCCCATTTGGGAGAATGATGGCTCAAATCTGTGTCCAGCTATCCTGGTTTAGGTTTACCATAGTTTCCCTACATCATTTCAGGCAAATGCTGGGATGGTTCCTTTAAATGGGCATGGCCAACTTCTTTCCCCATGCTCCCTAATCCAATGGGACTGATGACATCGCTATTTGGTACCTACCTACCTACCTACCTACCTACCTACCTACCTACCTACCCACCTACCCATCCACCCTCCCCACAGAGATGGACTGGATCCACTAGTTTCAAAGCTGAAGGTGCCACTGAGCCATAAACCTGGCAATCATAGTCTATTTGGGACAAGACCAGGGCCTAATAAATATGGGGCAGAGAAGTGTGATGTGCAGACCAAGAGGTGTGGGCAAGGAAGCAAAGTATGTTAAACTTCTGCATGCAACTAGTCTATAGTTTACAAATATGGAGTAGTCATGTCAGCTTTTTTCAAAGAGGAATCTCAAAAATTGGGACTGCGCAACAATCCAAATGCTGGGTACGCAAGTAGTGTTGTGGGTCAGGATGGTGCAATGACAAAAATGCACGACGCATGTATTCACAGGAGAGGATTGGGACCCATGGGATAGGGTCCAAGCAGAGATTGTTCAGCACCTTGGAGCTGGTGTTCAGCCATGGCTACAGAGTGGGAATTAAACCAAATGCAAAAGTTTCTGTTGATCCATTGTGGAATCTAGACAGCAGCCAGTCAAATATTTACCAAGAAAAATTGCCAAATAGCCATATGTTTTCTGAAGTTACTTTATGTACATGACAATCAGTTTCAGCACGCCATCTTCAGGCCCCTATACACTCCATGTATAGACTATCAGATGCATCAATACTTGCATACTGGATCTATCAATATCAGGATTTTATGAATTTCTTTTGGAGTGTTTACTTCAATGATTTGACAAGTAACTTCTGAAAACGTATGGCTGTTTGGTGATCTTCCTTGGCAAATGCAAGAGTCATCGATATACGGTACAGGGGTGACCTGAGGCCTGATGAAAGTCACTAGATTATTGATCGTGATGAGGAAGAGTGTAACACTCAGCACAGAGCACTGCAAGCCACCATTTTCTTGGATCTGTGAGAAATCGAGTGACATACCAGCTCAAACCTGAAGCAACTGGTGGGATAAAAACTTGTGAATAGAAGCCACTGGGGAGCCTCAAAAGCCAGTCATGGAGGGTAAGTAAAATTTGAGGGCACTTAGTGGTGTCATATGCCCCATGTAGATAAAAAATAACTGCAGTGAAGTGTTGGTGTTTAAGAAAAGCCTGTTTGAGAGCCATTTCCAACCTAACCAGATGGTCAGTTGTGGACTGTCTGCTTTGGAAACCACACTGATAGAGGGATAAAAGGCCCCAAGATTCACGATTCCAGCATAATTCTTAGGTTACCATCCCTTCAAGCAATTTGCAGGCTCACTGGTGAAGTTTCTTGTTTGGTGGCTGTCAATGGACATTGTGTTTCTGCTTGGCTTAAGGATTTGGACAATGATACTATACCGCCATTGTTAAGGTAAGATGCCTTCAAGCCAAGGAAATGGAGCCTTTGAATAACATTAAGAGGTTGGATCATTTGATTATGAATTGAATCAGGGCCTGGGAACGTATTGTGTGAGGAGGCAGTTCCCAGTCAGTGGAAGGTTCATTATATAATTCGCAGCAGGGGTGAAAGGTAGGAAGATGTCATCAGTTTGTCATTTGTGCATTCAAAAGGTAGCCAGGGAAAAGATGATATTGACACTGTAACAATGTGGGTTGCAAGGTGCACAGCAGAAACAGTACAAAGACAACCCTGAAGGAAGAGATCAAGAACAGTTTTTTTTTATCTTTGGCAGCCCAGAAGACTACAGAGCTTGGCCCACACCTGGGATGAAGAGGCATACGTTCCTGAGGAGGAGACATAGTGTTCCCACCATTCCATATTACTGAGTTGAATTAGTAGGCAATGGCTGTGCCACAGTGGTAACACCAGTTCCCGTCAGATCACCAAAGTTAAGCACTGTTGGGCTGGGCTAGCACTTGGATGGGTGACTATCTGGTCTGCCGAGTGCTGTTGGCAAGTGGGGTGCACTCAGTCCTTGTGAGGCAAACTGAGGAGCTACTTGATTGTGAAGTAGCGGCCCCGATCTCGTAAACTGACATACAGTTGGGAGAGAGGTGTGCTGACCATATGCCCTCCATATCCGCATCCTGTGATGCCTGTGGGCTGAGGATGACACGATGGCTGGTCAGTAGCATTGGGCCTTTCAAGGCCTGTTCGGATGGAGAGTTTGAGAGAGGAGTTGAATTAGTGAGCCTTAATGTAATATCTCTCAAAAGTGAGGAGGTTGGTCTGTTTGGTCCACCATGACACCAGCTGGTGGTGGAAGGAGCCTGCAGAAAGGGGATAGCAGTTTCAGTGGTGAGAGTGATTAGGTCAGCGACGTCCCCCACAACCTTGTAAATGCAATCTGAAAGAGAGGGACAAAAGGAACAGAGGAATACAACTGGAAGTTGGCTCTTTGAAGTTCCCAGCATGCTAACTGGTCTGGCAGGTGTTGTTGAGGAAGTGATAGGATCATTGGAAAGTGGTAACTGTCTCAAAGATCATTGTAGTGAAGCCACGAGATTGGAGGAAGAGATCGTAAGGTCAGTAGCTGATGTGGGCATGAGTACAGTCATTGAGAAGATACAGATCAAGGTTGAAAAGGAGCTTGTCAGTCGGAAAGCTCCTACCAGATGAAGTGGTAACTGCCCATGAGGAGTGGTAGGCACTGAAATCACCCAATTGGAAAAAAGGGTGGCAGAGTTGTTGGACTAAGGTGGTCATCTCAAGATAAATAAGTGGCCTGTGTGGAGGTTGGTAAACATTCAAATAGTGATCACTGTGCTAGTTGGCACTCGCACTGCTATTGCTTCCAACAATGACAGCATTTGTGTGAGCCAATGCACAAATCCCTCCAATGATGATGATGATGATTGGTTTGTGAAGCGCTCAACTGCACGGTCATCAGCACCTGTACAGTCAATTTTTTAAACAGTCCAATCTAGCCACTGTCACAAATGATGATGACGAAATGATGAGGACAACACAAACACCCAGTCCCGGGGCAGAGAAAATCCCCAACCTGGCTGGGAATCAAACCCAGGACCTCATGATCCAGATGCAGCAATGCTAGTCACTAGACCACAAGCTGTGGACAAATCCCTCCAGATGCTCTCTCAGGGTCAGTTCAGTTTCGACAGAATGCACAGTAACTTTGATGAGAAGGGGAATGGTCATCAATGAAGTGTGTATCTTAAACAACAACACAGAATGCAGAATAAGGGGAAATTAGTTCTAGTAGTCTGGAAGGTGACACAATTCTCATTACAGTTCCACAGAGTCATTACAGTCTTAGAAAAGAACAACCTCCGTAGAATTTGTCTCTAATAACAGCAATGATTAGTAGTTCATATTTTCTGTGTGGCAGAATATAAAGAACAAGCACTGTCTTGAACTTGTCCTTGGTTGTGGTTAAAGTATTTGATTGTGTATTGTTGGAGTGAGTTACAAGTAGAGCGCTCACCACTAATAGCGAAAGGTACAAGAGAGCAATCAGGAGTTGCTGGGAAGAACTAACAATGGTAGGGTGTACTCATTGATTTGAAAAGATATAAAGCCACTGTAAGACACCTCTCCAGATAAGGCTGAACTATTGGCAAATAAAGTGTTCTTAACTTGACCCCTTAAGTGTTTGCACCCTTATTCACTTTCAATTAAGCAAACTTCACCACTCCATTCCAAAATCGTCAGTGCTAAGTATCCTAGGAGACTTTCTCCCTCACTATGGTGAGGGTAGCTTAGCTGAATTCAGCTCACATTGTTCTGATTGTGCCATGCAGGCCACACCTTTGACCAATGCTGGTGACAAGACCTATGCTGGGACGTGATGTAAAATTTCTGGTGTCAGGTGTGTGGGGTTCCTTAGGAAGCGAATTAAGTCCAAGGTGAACAAGGGTTGCTACATGAAGCCAAGGTGGTGAAGGGTCCACACCCATCAGGAAAGTGTCAGGTAGCTTGAAGTAAAGCTGCTGGAGAAATAGCCAAAGCAAACGCCAGGAGGTAACAGAGAAAAAGGATGCACCCCATACTGGTGGTCAAAGGAGTCATCGAAGAAGGAGGCATAGGATGGTTGGCTGGGCATGGCACACAAGCGGCATCCATATCTGCTGAGTAGAACATTACTCATGATGGCAGTAGTTCAGTAGCTTCTGCATAGAGGTTCTCAACCAGGCTAGTGTAATAAGGCGCCAGTGGTCAAACGGGGCCGGTCGGAGTGGCCGTGCGGTTTTAGGCGCTGCACTCTGGAGCCGAGCGACCGTTACGGTCGCAGGTTCGAATCCTGCCTCGGGCATGGATGTGTGTGATGTCCTTAGGTTAGTTAGGTTTAATTAGTTCTAAGTTCTGGGCGACTGATGACCTCAGAAGTTAAGTCGCATAGTGCTCAAAGCCATTTTTGGTCAAACGAATTCCACGATTGTGGATTGTATTTAGATGGTGTAAGATGGACGGATGTGAAGATGCATAAACAAAACACCCGTAGTCTAGTTTCTAACCGACAAGGGATTAGTATAAACGGAGGTGGATGGTCCGATCCGCTCCCCAGGAAGTACCGCTTAGGACACCGAGGGACCGGGTACAGCAGGCGGCAGGTAAGAAATGTCGGAGGACCAAGAAATTTTCCTGTCAAGCATGAGCCCAAGGAATTTCGTAGTTTCAGCGAATGGAAGAGCAACAGACCCAACATGTAAAGACAGTGGAAGAAACCCATTACGCCACCAGAATGTCATATAAACGATTTTGTCAGTGGAAAGCAAAACCAATTGTCGATGCTCCATGAGTAAAGACGATCGAGACATTGCTGAAGACGCTGCTCAAGGAGACAAGTCGGTGAGGGAAGCGCTGGGGACATTTCTGTCACAAAGGAAGATAAGTGCATATCTGCCAATCGCCTAAGCTCCATGGTCACTGAAGAGGCTGAATGGAACTATTCTGTAACTGAGTTAGAGTGCTTAGCAACTGTATGGGCCACAAAGCAGTTTAGGGCATATGTATATTGGAGTCATTTTACCATAGTAATCACAAGCCATTGTATATAAAACCAGAGAGCTTAATCCAAATGCCAGTGCATTAAGTCGAGGAAGAGACCTAAGTCATAAAGTAAGTACATGATAGTTTGTTAGTCAGGTATCAAGGGATGCACAGCAAGGCGTTTGATTCAGTTCCCCACAGTCGTTTAATGAACAAAGTAAGAGCATATGGACTATCAGACCAATTGTGTGATTGGATTGAAGAGTTCCTAGATAACAGAACGCAGCATCTCATTCTCAATGGAGAGAAGTCTGCCGAAGTAGGAGTGATTTCAGGTGTGCCGCAGGGGAGTGTCGTAGGACCGTTGCTATTCACAATGTACATAAATGACCTTGTGGATAACATCAGAAGTTCAATGAAGCTTTTTGCGGATGATGCTGTAGTATGTCGAGAGGTTGTAACAATGGAAAATTGTACTGAAATGCAGGAAGATTTGCAACGAATTGACGCATGGTGCGGGGAATGGAAACCGAATCTCGATGTAGACAAGTGTAATGTGCTGTGAATACATAGAAAGAAAGATCCCTTATCATTTAGCTACAATATAGCAGGTCAGCAACTGGAAGCAGTTAATTCCATAAATTATCTGGGAGTAGGCATTAGGAGTGATTTAAAATGGAATGACCATATAAAATTAATCTTCGGTAAAGCAGATGCCTGACACATTCATTGGAAGAATTCTAAGGAAAAGTAGGTTACAGTACACTTGTTCGCCCACTGCTTGAATACTGCTCACCGGTGTGGGATCCGTACCAGATAGGGTTGACAGAAGAGATAGAGAAGATCCAACGGAGAGCAGCTCGCTTTGTTACAGGATCATTTAGTAATCACGAAAGCGTTACGGAGATGATAGACTCCAGTGGAAGACTGCAAGAGAGACGCTCAGTAGCTCGGTACGGGCTTTTGTTGAAGTTTCGAGAACATACCTTCACCGAAGAGTCAAGCAGTATATTGCTCCCTCCTACGTATACCTCGCGAAGAGACCATGAGGATAAAATCAGAGAGATTAGAGCCCACACAGAGGCATACCGACAATCCTCCTTTCCACGAACAATACGAGACTGGAATAGAAGGGAGAACCGATAGAGGTACTCAAGGTACCCTCCGCCACACACCGTCAGGTGGCTTGCGGAGTATGGATGTGGATGTAGATGTAGATGTAGAAACTTAGACTGAATAAAGAATTACAAGCGGTGGAAAGGCATGAAAACAGATGAAGAATAACACATTCCGAAGTGCAACAAATGCCAAAGGAATAAGTTCACACAGAGCCTCTAGTAACAGCAGACACAGTGACGACGGAATTCAAGAAATGTGAGATGGACACTGTAGGTCTGTTAGATACAATAACGACTGCCAGTCGATACATCTTTACGTTCCACGTTCACCTGAGAAAGTTCACAGCAGCAGTACCAATCGAGAGACAGGACGCTGAGACAATAGAGCAGCCGACCAGGGCTCGAATTTTTAAGTGAAATGTTCATCAAGGGGGTAAATAAATTACTAAGGATTCGGAAGATCCAGACCACAGCGTTTCACCCACCGACAACTGGAAGACTTGAGAGAACGCACAGGACACTTGTGGAATATTTTCGACACTTTATTTGAGAGGACCACAATAATTACAACTGCTGATGATGTTGTGGTATAGGGGAAGGTATCGTCGTCGAGTGACTGTAAGAGAATAAAAGATGACTTTGACCAAATTTCTAGTTGGTGTGATAAATGACAACTTTCTATAAATGTAGAAAAATGCAAAACAATGAAAATGACTAAGAAAAACAATCCTGTAATATTCAAATAAAGCATTAGTACCATGCTGCTTGACACAGTCACGTCAATTAAACATCTAGGCATAACGTTGCAAAGCGTTAGAAAATGGAATGAGTGTGTAAGGATGGTAATGGGGAAGGGACATCAGTTTATTGTCATAATTTTAGGAAAGGGTGGTTCATTTGTAAAGAGGACTATGTATAAACACTAGTGTAGCCCATTCTTGAGTACTGCACGAGTGTTTGGGAACCCCACAAGGTCGGATTAAGGAATAGATTGAAGCAATTCAGAGGCGCGCAGCTAGATTTGTTACTGGTAGGTTCGGTCAACATGCAGTTACTACAGACATGTTTCGTGAACTGAAATGGGAATGCCTGGAGGGTAGACGACATTCTTTTCGCAGACCACTATCGACAAAATTTAGAAAACCGGCATTTGAAGCTGACTGCAGAACGATTCTGCTGCCGTCAGCGTACATTACGTCTAAATACCACTGATATAAGAGAAATTAGAGCCTGTATGCAGACATTTAGGCAGTCGTTTTTCCCTCGCTCTATTTGCAAGTGGCCCAGGAAAGGAAATGAAAGAACCAGTAGTGGTAGAAGGTACCCTCCGCTGTGCACCTATAGTGGCTGGTGGAGTATGTATGTGAACTTAGATGTAGATCTGTTGGTACTATATAGTATTTTTCTATTTAATATAGTACCTTGTAGTTGCACTGAGTCCGCACTGTTTGAGTTAATGTTTGGGACAAAATCAAACATTCCAGGAGTCCTACAGAAAAAGGAAGAAACTGTTGTATGTAATTATGACGATTATGTACATCAATTGTGAACTACACTCATGCTCATAAATGAAGGATAATGCTGATACATGGTGAAACAACGCTCTGGTGGGCGGTTTGCGGGTTGAAATCACCTCGGGGATGACCAAGCGGTGCATATGACCTGCGGTCGTCGCACGGTGGCGCTGGGAGCAGTCAGCATTCGCAAAGGTGTGTTGGTGCATGTCAGAGTACGGTGCAGCGAGTAAGTGTGCAGACGTTTTCAGACGTGCTAATGGGGATGAAAACGTGCTAATGGTGACTCTGTGTTGAAAATGGCTCAAAGAACACAAATTGATGACGTTATGAGGGGTAGAATACTAGGGCGACTGGAGGCTTGTCAAACACAGCTGTCGTAGCCCGGGCCCTCCGTGTGCTACAAAGTGTGATCTCAATATTATGGCAAAGATTCTAGCAGACAGGAAACGTGTCCAGGCGCTACAGTACGGAACGTCCACAGTGTACAACACCACAAGAAGACCGATATCTCACCATCAGTGCCCGCAGACGGCCACGGAGTACTGCAGGTAGGCTTGCTCAGAATCTTACCGCAGCCACTGGAACAGTCATCTCC